>NC_061810.1:51321885-51621885 GCF_021462225.1 Girardinichthys multiradiatus
ATGGAAGTGCAGTTAAAATAATGATATGCATCAGATAGCAGCTGAGTTCAATTACTCTCATGTTTATTTGGCATGAGGGGAAAAAAGTCACTGCTGCAGCTAGTTATTGTGTTAAGGCCGGCAGGAGGCCCGCTTGCAAAGAATAGAAACGTATTTACTGGATAAAGCATCAAGTTGACATCAGCAGGCCTGTTTGTACTTTCAGGGGGTACAAAAAAGTAAAAACCACGATGACATAAAAGCTTTTCTAACCTAAGAAACGTAATGCAAACAAACACCTGCAGTCACCTGGATGGCCTGGCTGTTGACTCCTTTCTGTTGTTGTCATGGCATCAGCTATAATGTGTTCCTGGGTTGCTCCTTTGAAGCCAAGATTCTGCACATGAATCTATCCTTTTTCTGATTAAAACTGGCTGCCATTGTCACAATATATGTTATTGCAGTCTCTGTTTCTAAAGGCCCGCCTCCAGAGACCTTAGTTAGTCATAAAAGAGATACAGGAATGTGCTAAAGCTCCAAATCTGATAGTATAGTCTGCACTGACTCTATTATATAAAGATTTTTGCTTTCATGGTATGCAAAAGCAAAGGGAGTTCGTCACCAGTGGGATTTGAACCATTGCATCCAACCTTAGACCACTCAGCCATCCTGACATTGCAGGTCTGTGCACACAGTGTCTTTGCATTCAGTCTAAACTAATGGGTGAAGAACACTTTCACACTTAAGAAATTTAGCAAAGATTGCAAAGTCCGAGGGATACCAGAGACACATTAAATGTGTCCTTTAATGACTCTTCAGCAGCTCTTCTGAGATACGGTAATGACACATTTATTTACACAGAGACCAAGGCCGAGTCCAAGGCCATATGGGGACCAACCAGAGTTGGATTTGAGGGCCAGTCACCACTTACCACTTACCACCACTTATCGCTTACATCATTTAACAATTGTGTCAGCTGAACCTTTCACATTGTGTGTTGAATGAACTAAGAATGAATGACAGAAAGTGATGAGATACTTCATTAATCAGAGCTCAGGATGAAGGTTTCAGGTCAGCAGAACTCTACAGAACCCAGTTGCGGCACTTTGAGACAAGCTGACATCTGGAGGATGAGGCCTCCTTTAAAAGGTTGAGCTTTGAAGTAATCATAAATAATTGTTCCGATTTATCATTGTCCATGATATTTTTCTTGATGGCCTTGGGCCGGCTCTGTATCTAAAGCAGCAAAACATGTAGAACCTGCTGGACCTTCAGGTCTATAGTTTGGATGTCTGACAGATCCGAGCATCATGGCTTTGTTTCATTTAACAAATCAAACTGTTTTAACCTTCAGGGCGGTCATTAATGGTTGTCTATCTTGGACCAGAACCAGAACCAGTTTTTCACAGCTCCTCAGGTATGATCAGAGCAGGAACATGTTTATAACAAGCCGACATGTGTGATCAGGATGAGTCTGCACTGAGCTGATCAGCTGAGACAGAGTCAGCAGTCTCAGTGCTTACAGCAGCTAAACTCACAGACACACACACACACACACACACCTTTTCAGGACTTTACACTGAGCAGCGGCTCCCTGAACCAAACCAGAACTTAGAGGATACCCTCTGCCTTATAAGAACCGGGCCTCAGGCATCTTCTGGCCACTCTGATCTCCTGTCAGTTATTATTATATCAACTCTTCACAACTATAAGTACCCAAAGAATCACATGACATCATGGTGGAATCAGGGATAACCTGTAAAATCTATGATCAAAGCTGAAGTAAAAACTAAAGTGTATCTTTAGTCAAGGTTGAGTCTTAACACTGTAGCATATGTACTGAACATGGGTCTGCTCTATCAGAACCAACACAAGCTCATCATTGTTCAAGTCTGTGTGGGTCAGTTATGTTAGTTCATTGTGATAATAAATATTCAAATTGTCAGCCTCCCCCAGCCCACACTGGGGGATTCAACTGAACAACCTGGAGCCTCATGTCCTAAAGAATTTGGAGCTTTCATAATAAAAGTTTACAGTAGTGAGAAATTTCTGAAACTTGCATCCCACAAAAAAATTCAGATGTATGAAACTGTGCGTAGACATGTCACCTCAAACGTAGCCTTCATACATCCGAATTTGGGGTGGTTTGACGTAGCTGCACATGGCACTTGGACCGCCCAATCCCTGCCTCTAAATACATATGCAAAGTAGTATAAATAGCGGGAAGGCAACCATCACATGTCCAAATAACCATGGCAACGGTGCTGTGACTGGTTCCTGTTGGCTGAAGAACAGAGAGACTGTGTCTGCACATCATAAGGGATGTTTGTTGTCAGTTACAGCAAACCAACAACTTCTTCAATGACATCAACAACTCAAACTTGACTTGACATAAGGAGGTTGTCGGCTCGAACCCATTTAGTTCTACAATGTTTGCATCAAATCCAGATGGCGCCATCTAGCTGCTGCTCTAAGTTCAATCATAGCTCAATGCTGATAGTATAATGAGGTGAGTATGCCTCTCTTTATTTCACTTTGTGAAGAACTTTAAATCTTTACAACCATTTAGGACGTCATATAAAAAACAGAAAATTACCTAGAAGATTTAAAATTAGAATAAATATAATTATCTTTATAGTATAAAGGAATGCCATTGCATTAGTGAGACACATTTGAGCATTACAAATAGATAGTATAGCTGACCTGTCAGTCAGCTCCCTCTGAGAAGCTCTGGTTGAAAGGACCGCAGGGTAGTGATAACTGGAACTGTTACCACAGACCCACGGTTCCTCCTGGTTTCCCTCTGGACCACTGAGGCCAGCTCCTTGCTCCAATATGATTGTCCTGCAAAATCTGAACCAGCTGATGAACCATGCATCATCATGTACCAGCAGGTCAGGAGGATCTCCAACTTCTTCCATTGGTGATGTCCTCCAGCTGAACCAAAGCTGCCATCGTTCCACAGTTAGGAGCAACTTTAGCAGCTATTTATGGACATGTGTGGTTGTCTCCAGCTGGTCCACCTTAGGAACCATCAAACCTGACTTGTTAGGAGTTAATCTGCTGATCCGACATCATTTTATTATCAGTGAGTGGTGGAGCCATTAGGGGGCGCTCAGGGAGCCGGTCAAATGTATTGATAAGGTGTGTCAATTAAGCGTAGGTGTGGCGCAAATGAGCACACGATTTTGACCGTGCTTGTGGGAGCTAAGGACTTTTTGTGTATGTATCACGTCATATCCACCCAGCAATAAATAAATGGACTGGCCTACTTGACTGGACTTCAACAAGCACTGCTCTTCATTTTGTAACAGCAACCTACCACAAGTGCACGCGTAAGACCAGAAAAAGTGCCACTACAGTGAGAATGAAAGTGTCCCTCAGATGATTCTCATGCATTTTATGCTCCTCAGCACTCAGACCGATGAGCATTTCCATCTACAGGTGACAGAAACAGAGGAAGTTTCACAGTTTCCATCCAACTGAGGTTGTTTCCATCATTTTCTGATGTTTGTTACGTTATTGAGGCTGAATATGATTCAGTTTCAACACTCTGGTTTAAACCATAAAAGCTCAAACTCATAAAGAAACATCAAATTTAATGCTCCATGAATTAAACTGGATGGAGTCCTATTTCAGTGGATTTAGGGGAGTTTTAGACTTGGAAGTTTGTTATTTTGACACTACATTCATTTTTGCACATGTTAGGTTGTGCGTGAAACATTGCGCTGCAAACGTTTTGTGCGTAAGTGTGCGTGCTTTGTACATGAGGCCCCAGGTTGTAATCCTGAGAATGGTTTGTTCTCTTTTATTCGGCCTCAAAGGCGAGGAATCACAGACGTTTCCGTCAACGACATTTATTGAAAGTTTGTTATGGTTGCACCTTGTGTACACATGGAAAACCAACACACCTACACCCCTGAAAAAGGTGAGATAGGATGTTGAATAAACAGAGACTTCCTCACTGCAGCTCTCCATTGCCGGTTCCTTTACTTAGCCCCAATGTGTCATTTCAAGCATTTGATTCTTCATCAGATTGTTGTGGATTTTTCTTATCAAAGTGGGAGAGAAATTAACTCAATGAAAAGAGGAAGACCGGACTTTGTCTTTATAAGTTTTATTCAAAGGCATTCAGCGTTTGAAGACCCTGTCACTGAGGTTAGTCAGTGAAGCAGAGCCCCGATCAACATTTACACACAGTATTTATATGTGGGAGTTACCTCAACTTAAAAGAGTTTGTGCTTTATAGCCCCAGACTCTCCTTGGGTCAGAGGTAACAAAGTCATTTATGAGCAGACCATCTGCTCTTCCTGAGACACAACCCTCCAGGATGTGTTTTAACCATTAAACTTCTGATAATGAATTTTACAGCTTCCTCCTCTAACACAGATGTCAGAGGAGAGAGTTAACCTAAAGTTCATACACTTTAGAACACCTAATAAAAGAATTTCCATTACAAGATGAACACAGCATGTTGCCACTATCTTCAATCATGTCAATCAGCCCTGTCCTGTAAATAAGACCGATACCTGAAAACTGCAACAGCGATGGCTGCATAGGTTGTATAACAAGCACAAAGACTGTATCTAAAATTGGAATCGGCAAATTGGTCAGACAAAACAATGTTATCAGGTTGGGATAATTGAAAATGTTGCTGTTACAGAAACTTAAAGTGCTTTGAAATACATAATGACATCTGATTAAATCCCATACACCCCACAGAGGAGCACATAGACTAACAACCAAAGAAAAATGTCTATTTTAGCAAAAAGGAGAAACCTCTTATTCTTCATTTAACTGCTTGGACCTCATGTTTAAAAAGTAAGGTCTCCACCTGTGCTTGGAATGTGAACATTGTACAACTACAATTGTATTCAATTCAAAAATACTTTATTAATCCCAAATGTAAATTAAATGTTGTTGTAGCTCATATTCTGCAGGTTTCTTCAAAGAGTCGTTGTAGAGGCTGATGGCTGTGGACAGGAAGGATCTCCTGTAGTGCTCCGTCTTACAGCAGATCTGAAGAAGCCTCTGACTGAAGACACTCTGTTGTTGTAGGACAGTCTGATGAAGAGGATGCTCAGGGTTCTCCATAATGTTCTTCATTTTATGAAGAATCCGTCTTTCCACAATGATCTCCAGAGGTTCCAGAGGAGTTTCCAGAACAGAATATTTCAAGATCAAAGTAACTGGTCTAATCCAACATGCTGCCACCTTATCCAGTGCAATTCTAGAATAGTATAGTTAATTTTTTTGCTCCATCCTAAATCTCACTCTTTTGGTGTCCATGTTGTCATTGTGTGGTTGAAGGAGGACCCAAATGCAAAGTATAGTAGTGGCAAAAATAAAGTTCTTTAAAATCTGTTAAGCCCGACGAACCCTCCGGCAGGTTGAGCGGAGGGATGCCAATTTTTTGTCAGCTAAAAAAGTCCGTCAGACATTCCAGATTTTTTTCCCCCATACATTCCTCGCAAGAGGAGGCTTTAATGTTTACAAAGCAATTTGCTAAATTCATTTTTCACAAATACTTTTGGTTTTACAGCAATTAAAAAACAAGATGATGCTTAGAGGTCCTTCAGGCATATCTGAGTGTACATGTAAAATGTTACAGGAAACGCATATGCTCCCTCATCTTTTTTATTCCTGTGTGTAGCCAAAGTTGTAAATCTGGGAGTAACTTTCTCTTTATGCACGACCTGTTTTACGCACCGCTACGCACATAGCTTGTTTGTTGTTTTGTGTTTTTTCCATGAATTTCGAACATTATAATGTCGCAGAAGAGTAAAACGAACAATTTTGCAGGGCAGTGACCTCAAATTAGAGGATTCTTTGGACAGCATAGTGGATTTTGAAGTGGATGAAGATGAGAAACTTCTTCGGGACATGGTTCACTAGTAAGTTATAGTGTTACTTTTTACTTCCAGCAACTTTAAATTACATGTCAGCTACAGCTAGGAGGAAGCAGGACCATTTGGCACTGAATGGACCCAGACTTCCACTACTTGGGTTGAGGCTATATCTTCTTCTTCAAGGTAAGATGTTTATTCTGCAAACTGTTATTGTTACAAAATAAACATCATGTGTCATTACAGTGTTACCATTGTGTTCCTGAGCTTATTATAAGTCAGTGTCAGATGCAACTTCCCTCTTAGCATGTCATTTAGATAAATTTAGTCTTCAGCAGATATCTTTCTGTTTCTGCAGTGACGATGGTGCAGAAGACTAAGAAGATGCGTATGAGCCACCTGCCCATCAGCTACATAGTGCCTCAAGGCCCATGAAACGCAAGGTAGCTTCTGTCCCAAGGAAAAGGAGCAGCTCATCCAAGCCAACAAAGAGAGGTAAACAACTTTGGAGGCGGACGAGTCAGGCTACCTCTAGACCTGATGATGACAACGAGAAACAAGTTGCACTCTCCAGGTGAGCCTGACATTGAGACATAAGCTCCTACATTTAGCCAGAGGCATCCTCCAGGACCTGGACTTGACACCTCAAAATCATGGTCACCGCTGACCCTGTTGAAGCTATTTTAGTGCAAGCTCCATCCGGAACATAATCAATGAAACCACTTTGAATGTTCAAAGGACATTTCAATCCTGTAAATAATTCCAATAAGAACACAAAGATGCCGATTAGAGAAGATAAATACCAGATGTTTTTTTCTTTGCGCTCGGACCCCAGAAGAAGACATGAATGCTGTGAATGACGTGAGCTTGAATGAACGATTTAGGAGTAGGATTAGAGATGTTTTCCCCCAAAAAGGGCCGAGGCTGAAATAAATGATATGGTAGTTAGGAGGTCTGACGAGCGGAGATGGATAAAATGAAACGAGTTGAATAGATGAAGAACAGAATTACAAAGGTGGACAGGGGAGTTGAATGGCATGGTGAAAGTGTGGGATAATCCTGAAGAGAAGTAGAAAGGAGATGAACCGGATCTGCTCAGGCATAGGAGGGATGAAAAGTAGCTGCTGAGGATTCAAAAGAGATTATAGTGCTTGCCATGCACTAGCAAGCAACAATGAGTTGAGCCACAAAAGGTACTGAGAAAAAATATGACAGCAGAGGCATGAGAATGGTAGGTTGAGCCATGAAGGCGTCGAGGATGATGAATGAATTGAACCGCGAATGCAGGAGAGTGCTGAATGGATGCTGGTGAGTGAGCCTGCGAAGCCAAGGAAATGATAGATGAGCCTAAGTAGGCAAGAGAATGGTGACAGAGTCTGCGTAGGCGGGAAATGATAGATCATGCAGCGATGAAGAATGTACTGAGCCATGAAGCCATAAAAATGATAAATGGATGCAGGTGAGTGAGTCTGCGTAGGCATGAACATGATTTAGACAGAAGGACGATGACACAGCTGAACCTGATGAAGGGGAGAATGAAGAGATGACGAGGAAGTGAGAGAATGAATGGATGAGGATGACGGATGCTGACGAAGGACCTTGGAGAAACGGATAACAGACATGAATTAAGATCAGACAATCTGTCTAAGATGATAAATATGATTTAATGAAGGGCCATCCATCCATCACCAGATAATGAAAGAAGTTCTTACTCATGAACTGAGAGATTTTTGGGCAGCTAACAAAGAGAAAGGTCTGGACAGACACAGGATGAGAAGGATGAAGATGACCAGCGGCCGAGTTGTTGAAGGGAAGCTGTTGAGACTCCTTGGGTGGCTGCAGTAATGGCTGCCCCTATTCTCAATCAATGGCTAGAAAACTGACAGAGGGCAGGTTGCATTGGATTAGAGTCTGTCTAAAATATATGAGGAACCAGGAGGCAGACATAGGGCTCCTACTGGAGTGAGAAAGAGGGGCATGATGGGTGATGTTTGAGTGCGAATTTGAACATGGCTTGAAATGAGCAGAACGGGTCATCGAGGCGAACAATAGAGATGAAACGGGGACCTTCCCTTTGGTATATTGAGATGGCATTTGAAATGATCAGGATAGAACTTGAGGTCTGAGAAGACTATACAACCTAACTGATGTGGTGACTAACTATGTGCTCTCTTTCAGACTCTAACCTTGAAAACTGGCTCAGAGTTTATCTGTTCTTTCTTTCTAGATGAAACAACTAAAGGAGCTACATCCATTAACATTTACTTTTCCTTCCCATAGAAAGTACTCCTGGATCAGTGCTTCTTTGTTCTCTTTGTGTCTCTGCTCTGTTCTCTCAAACCTCCAGTCGGTCGTGGCAGATGGCCGCTCACACTGAGCCTGGTTCTGGTTCTGCTGGAGGTTTCTTCCTGTTAAAAGGGAGTTTTTCCTCTCCACTGTCGCTACATGCATGCTCAGTATGAGGGATTGCTGCAAAGTCAACGCCAGTGACTGTCCACTGTCTCTACATGCTCATCCAGGAGGAGTGAATGCTGCAAGTCACTGACTGGATGTAATCTGCTGGGTTTCCTTAGATAGAAAAACTTTTTATCCAATTTGAATAAATAACTGAATCTGACTGAACTGTTCAATGGTTACGATTAATTGGAATGTATGAACCTGACTGTTGTGAAGAACCTTGAGACGACATGTGTTGTGAATTGGCGCTATATAAATAAACTGAATTGAATTGAATTGGTGACATGTGAGGACATGTGTGTGCAGACCAAGACCTTCTGCACCTTTGGGAACAACAAACCATGGTTTACTCCACACCTCAGGAATCTGCGCAGGGAAAAGGAAGAAGCTCACAGCAGTGGAGATTGGGCACGGTACAGGCAGGCCAGGATCAAACTAACAAAGGAGATCAAAGCAGCTAAGAGAAGCTACAGTGAGAAGCTGAAGAACAGCCTTTCTACTGGTGACACTTCAGCTGTATGGACTGGTCTGAGAAACCTGACTGCCTACAAGAGCCCCTCCACCCATCCTGAACAGAATCGTCTCCTGGCCAACCGTCTGAATGGCTTCTACTGCAGACATGACAAGAAGCCATTCACACCTCAAATCATCTCCTCCACATCCCATTCAGGAACAAGTTCTTCCCACAAAGCTACCAACCCCCTACCTTCAGATCCTCTACCTGCACTAAAGATCTCCGAGGAAGAGGTAAACAGGCTCTTTCAGCGCATGAAAACAAAGAAAGCTGGAGGACCTGATAACGTCTCCCCATCATGCCTGAAAGCCTGTGCAAATTAACTCACTCCGATCTTCACAAGGATCTTCAACAAATCACTGGAGAAATGTGAGGTCCTCTCCTGCCTCAAACGATCCACCATCATCCCTGTTCCCAAGAAACCCACCATCCTAGGATTAAATGACTACAGGCCTGTAGCCATGACGTCTGTGGTCATGAAATCCTTTGAGCGGCTGGTGTTGAAGCACCTGAAAGACATCACAGGCCCCCTGCTGGACCTCCTGCAGTTTGCTTACCGAGCAAACAGGTCGGCAGATGATGCTGTTAACTTAGGTCTACACTTCATCCTGCAACACCTCGACCACCCAGGGACGTACACCAGGATCCTGTTTGTAGACTTCAGCTCCACCTTCAACACCATCATACCAGACATCCTCCACCAGAAGCTCACCCAGCTCAACGTCCCAGCTTCCACCTGTCAGTGGATCAACAGCTTCCTGATGGACCGACAGCAGCAGGTGAGACTGGGGAGCATCTTCTCCCGATCCAGATCAATAAGTACTGGTGCCCCCCAGGGGTGTGTTCTATCCCCACTCCTCTTCTCTCTGTACACAAATGACTGCACCTCATCGGACTCGTCCGTGAAACTCCTGAAGTTTGCAGATGACACCACAGTCATTGGACTGATCCAGGACGCTGATGAGTCTGCATACAGACAGCAGGTGGATCGGCTGGTACACTGGTGCAGTCAGAACTACCTGGAACTCAACCCACTCAAGACTGTGGAAATGGTGGTGGACTTTCAGAGAACACCACCCCCATACACCCCCCTCACCATCCTCAACAACACTGTATCGGCCGTGGACCACTTCAGGTTCTTAGGAACCACCATCTCTGAGGACCTGAGATGGTCTTCACACATAGACACTGTTCAGAAGAAGGTCCAGCAGAGACTGTACTTCCTGAGGCAACTCAAGAAGTTCAACCTTCCACAGGAGCTGCTGGTCATCTTCTCCACTGCCATCATTCAGTCTGTCCTGTCTTCATCCATCTCAGTGTGGTTTGGATCATCCACAAAACAGGACAGGTCCAGACTGCAACGAATAATCAGGTCTGCAGAGAGAATAATCAGAGCTGACCTTCCCTCCATTCAGGACTTATACAGGTCAAGGGTCAAGAAAAGAGCTGCTAAAATCTCTGCAGACCCCACACACCCTGCACATAAACTGTTCATATTTAAGGACATAAAGGTATATGCATAAATATATCTCATAGCGCATAAAACAAAACCAAAACAAAAAACCCCAGAGAGCAAAGTGTACTGGAGTCAAATTCCTTGTTTGTATGTACGAACTTGGCAATAAAGCTGATTCTGAAATATCTAGATGGAACGAAAGTTAGAGAAAGTAAATGCACTTAACCTGAAAACCCGTAGAGGGCTTGAACATCATAGAGTTAGGATTAGATATGTCATCCCACAAAACCGAGGCCAAGGCTGAGCAGAAAGAGATATGAATGAAGCAGAAGAGTGAGGAGGAAAGAGGATAATAAGAGCCTGACAGGCGAAGAAGTGGAAGGGCGTGAATCTGGCCAAAGTCAAGGGAAAGGAAACATAACGAAGTGCTGAGTAAGAGCTAAGCTGTGTCTAATGAGTGTAGGAGAAAAATGAAACAGACTGGCTGGAGAGGGAATGGAATAACCTGCTTAGGCGTGGAGGATGCATATTTAGATGAGTCTGACAAGGAGAACAGAGGGTGAGACTGAAACACGCCTGATGAAGCGTGGATGGGACATGATAAACCTGACTAGGCCTGGTGGATACAGACGTGGGAGAGCCCGACTGGCAAAGGGAGAAAATAAGTGATAGCTGACAAGCAAGAGGAGAGGAACTTGGTGAAGCTGACAAGGCGGGCAGAGAGAAAGACTTGGTCGTGCCTGACCGGCAAGAGGGGAATTGATTTCGCCAGCCTGACAAGTGAGGAGTTGACATGATTGTCCAAGCTACCGCACCCTGCTGGCGGTCAGACGCCTCGGAGCTCCTCCGGTCCTTGGAACCCCGGAAGCGATCACACACTCTATCTAACCTTGACTCTTAAAGGAACGACTCTCAACCAGTTTCTAACTTTTAGCTCCTTTAAATCTAAATTAGGCAGAGGAATGATTACAGAGATCAGCGCTGAGACTCCCGTCTCGGACCGTCGCGTCTGTTAGAGGATGACGAAGAGCCTCGATAGAAGGTCACATGTAGTTTTATATCTTTTACTCCAATGCAATGGATGAGTGATTATCAGTAGACTATGTGTCACCATTGTGGTGTCTATCTGGTAGATTGTGTAGTAGCGGGTGCCCATACTTAATCTAAGTGTGCTGTAGGTTTTTAATCAACCCAGTTATACCAGCTGCTCCACTATCAACCCCAGTGTCCCAGCTTCAAGTCATTTATGACAAACCTTGGGCCATTTATCCTTGTACTGTATGTCTATGAGCTTCTTATCCTATTTTAACAAAAGGAAAACATTAGAACTTATACTTTACCTCACTATTTTCGTTGTCCGATGAGCTAACCGCTCCCTCCTACTTCCCCATGTCTAAAGGGATTGCTCAATCCAGCTCTCCATCTAACGGGTCCGGACTTCCCTAAACCTGAAAGATCTTACTGAGCAGGTTTACTGAAAGTTCTGTTTAAGCTGGTGTCAGGAAATGACTCGCCTAGCCTCTGACAGCCTTCATACAAAAGTCTTGTCCTTCTTCAACTGGAGGTCTGGATGACTGAGTAGCCTATCGCAGTCATCCACACCTTCAACAGTCACTTTTGTTCACGGCTGCTCGTTCCCTAATTTACAACTGGTTCTTGGTATATGGGCTAGGTTAATTTTAGTAGCTCAGCACGAGCCCCAAGGCGTTATTTTAACAAACTTGACTAAGGCAACCTATAAAAACCTCCTAAAATATCTTAGAACCAGGCAACAAGACTTTTTACCACCAATGAAAAACCAACAATACGGTGACTCAAATAATTGAATGTGCACGAATTAACTAGAATTTTATATACTTTCTTTAATTAGTAACGCTTTTGCAGGGGTCAGTAACAGCTTAAATTCAGCAACACAAAATAATTTCAATAATAGAAATGAATCAACTCAACCTGTCTTTCTCTGATGCTGAAACTAGTGAGTTTGAAGAGGCTTTGAAGACGGAGGATCATCCATGCACCTGATGGAGATGTTTCTTCTGGTAACAACGAGTGGTTTCTTGAAGGAAATACGACTTAATCTTCAATTTTCTTCCTTTAAGTGGCAGGAACTGATGCTCCAGGCTTTGATGGTTAAACAGGATCTTTGTTGTCATATGTCTTCATATATGTTATATGAAGACAGTAGTTTCCAGAGGCTGAAGAGTTGAAAGAAACCCGGAGACATAAATTAAGTTGATTCAGGACTTCCAGAAGCCTGAAACTTAGAGCAATCAGCTGTTCACTGATCAAGTTTACTTCTGTTGTCTGGATAAAAAGGCTTTAGATGAAATCAGATTCTTAATTTTGAGGCACAGTCCTTTCTGGGCCCACGGGTTGATCCTCTATTTTAATGCAGTTGATCATCTGGGCTGTGTCTCTGGTCCTTTTTCATCTGAGCTTCTTTTCTCCGTCCGAACTTGTTCGCTGGTCTTCTGCGAGGAAACAACCGCAGTTCCCTCCTTCAGCATTGCCTTTATAGTGCCGATGCTTTCACCAGTCAGCCCCTTATTAGGCTTCTCAGTTATTGTGCAACCTATTCAGCTCAGCTTCTGAGTTATTGCTCAATACTTTAGTCATGGTCATCGTGACTTTCTGGTTCTTGTTTTCCGGCCTTGAAGATACCAGTAATAGCCACGCATCTGGCTGTAGACTCATCCTCCCTTCCTTGCGTTGGTCTTCAAAAGGTTAGCTGTCAGCATGCAGCTGGCTCTCGTCACTCCTTGTCATCCTACAGTTCTTTCCCTAATCTGCTCAGTTTTAAACTTTACACAGTATTACACATTTCATTCTTCAGCTTTCTGCATTTACTTTAAAACACCGTTGTAAAACCATCACTTCATTCTTTTTATTCATGCTTCGCAGCTGATCAGCATTATATCTCTTTCATATATAACTGATTTCTTCCTCTAATTCTCAGTTCTTAACCATATTTCAATCATACATCATTTAACTTGTTAATCAAAGATTACGAATTTCATTTAATACTTGTAAAAGAATGGAAAATCATCATACATCATTTCTTTGGATACACTTGTTTATATTTCTGCAAAAGATAAGACAGATAATTTTAGGTATTAATTAGCCAAACTCAGAGTCTCTGTTATCTTGCAGTAAGAAGTAGCAACACTCTGCAGTGCAAACCACACAGAGTGAGGCTCCCAGTCTTTATTTATGGGCTGGTGAGAAAAAGATAACAGTGGAAAGTAGAAACAAAAGAAACAGGGTGCGATTCAGCGTTCAGCGTGGCCTTCAGGCTCACATGCTGAGTTCACGTGTGCAGCTCAGTACAGAATGTACAAGTCTCATGAGTGATAAACACAAGATACAAGTTTTCACACCCAACAGTCCCTCCTTTTTTATCACGAATAAAGTCATGATTAGATACATGCAAAAAGAAAACACTCTGTGTGAACGAAAAACCCACGGACGGGAAAACAGATTATATTGTGGGAAAATACTCACACGGCCCCTCCGCCCAAGGCGATCATCAAACATGGTAGAGTACAATAATAATAAAACAATGTAATAAATCAAAGAAAAAAAAAAGGAATAAAAGTAAAGGAATTAAAACAAGCATTGTTCATATCATCATTGCACTTTTTCTTATTTCACTTAAACAGCAACTTCTTTCGATTTTCTGCTATAAGGTCATTTTATGAAGTACAATTATGAATACACTCAGGCATTGAAGATATATTCATTTACAACATGTCATCATAATCATCTGTTTTTGGGTCCAGTGTTGTGTCGACTTGAATCAATGCTGCATATGCGACTCTGACTGATTGAGTTACTATCCTTTTTACCAAGCATTTGCAACCTGGGATAATACATATTGACAAGGTGCACAGGATGATCAGGAATGTTGCTATGGCGAGTAAGAAGATCTTAACCCAATTCATCCGTCCCTCTCGGAGCATCCAGTCTAGCCAAGAGGAGCTGGGAGTCGGGTGGTCGTGTGTCATGACATTTTGCAGGTTACGCAGGTTATTCAGTGCTCCTGTTATATTTGAGAAATGTATATTATCTGGAATATATGTGCAACAGGTGGTGTTCAACAAAACGCAAACGCCCCCCGTTGATGCTGTTAGAATATCCAAAGCCATGCGGTTCTGAATTATCATGGCTCGCATAGCGCTCATTTCTGTGTTTTGACCCTCTTCTACTATTATGGAGTTATTCAAAAACAGCCCTAATCGGTAGCTTAAAGTTTCCACACGCAGCATTGGTTTCCTCACACCTCGCCAAGGAGAGATAGTGTCACTTTATCTCCTTTTGGCCAAAGCTTAAATTCATCCGGGACATTAGTTCCCCAGATAGGGTCGTGTGGTTTCATTTCTATATCTCTCTTTTGCCTTTTGGGTAAGGTGGGTATCATCGTTACCTTACTGAGTATTATAGTGTGGTCAGATGTGAAAACTGGAGCACACACCCCATACCAATTCGGGGGTACTATGAAATAAGCATTATTCCCACATAACCAAGCTACCCCCTCGACCCAGTATGTACCGTTTTGGTTGTTATTATCCCTGGGGACCCATGTGTTATTACACTGCGTGGTGTTACCCATATAAATAGAAGAATCATTTTCCTTTTCTTTACTCAAACAATCGTGATGGAGTGTCTTGTTGGAATAATTTAATATAGATTTATCTTATATTTTCTCCTATTCTTTAACTTGACTATTTGATTTTTATAACCTTTCATGATGTATGTGTGAGTAAAGGATGTGATGAGTTTGTCTGCAGGCAAGGATCAAAAGTGAAGCTGAGGAGGAAGCAGTTGCAGTTGAGGAGGTCATAAAAGATGAAGGTTGATTGTGCTGAACAGACAACACACTGATCTTAAGATTGGAGGAGACTGTGGAAGTGTGTTGTTAAAAGATAATGGTGTTTATGACCTGTTTACGATGCAGCTGTTTTTCCCATCCTTTAGAGAGCAACGTTCATTGTAACTAGGGAACCCTGAAAAGATAATAAAAAGAGAGGGTCGGACAGATGTTTTTCAGAGCGGTAGAGAGATTTGTAACTGAAAACATCTCTGACCGTTTCTCCTCGCTGTGAGTGAAATAACTAATTCTTTGTCTTTCTCTTCTTTTTGTGATGTTATAAGTATTTTAGGTTGTTTAAACTTGACATTAATTTGGTCCTTCGGAGCCGGATTCCAAATATGCCTGATGATTCCAGCGGGTTGGTGGATTCCAGTAAAGACCATGCGCACGGCAGTCTTCATCAGGGAGACTCACAGACCCTTTCTGGGACTGGATCTCGGCCCGCCCGCTGGGGTCTGATGGCTGACAGAACTCTGAGAGAGAGGAGAGGACAAAGTGGTGAGTTGAGTTTGGATTAAAAAGTGTGACGAATGACTGGGGGTCATTGCGTGAAATAAAACCCTGTGAATCCTAGGCCCTAACAGGTAAAAGTAGTACGGCGGAGTCCTGGAAAAGTATTCAGAAGTAATACTGAAAATTCCATGTTTCAAGGACGGCGGAGTCTGCGTTTAAGTATTTAAACAAAAATACTAAGAAAATTCCGCGTTTAAATGTGTGTATGTGAGAAATAAATGGAGGATTTAAACCACTAGGTTTTACATCATACCAAAGCAGTAGGATTGAAAGTGACTAACTTTTGTGGAAGCAAAGGCAAGATTTCTCCACTCGAAAGAGTTGAAGTGAGAATTACCACAAAAGGAGATTTTTCTGTCACCCTACTGAGCAGAATAATCCAGTATTTAGAATACCCTAGGTATTTATATGCTGGACCAAATTTTAATAAAAGAAATGGGAAAAGGGTGATTTAAATACACTAAAATGAATAATAATGTAAAGATTGGAAATTTATAGAAGCACAGGATCAAATTAAAATATTAAAATTAAAATATTTAGATAAATGGATAACCACATATCATTATGATGGTCGTTTAAACTCAAAAAAATTAGTTAATCTATAGGATGCAATAATTAAAAGTACATTAAAAGTAAACGTGATTTAAGAAAAATGGACAAAGAAGGTTATGATGATGTAGATTATTGGTTAAAAATAACTAAAAAGAGAGAGATGTGATGCAGGAGATAAGAATGGATGTTTTTGTGGAAAGCAGAAAAGGTCAGAGGGCTAAGAAGTAATTTTTGATAGACTTGCAAAGTAGAACAGCAGGACAGAAGAAAGGGAGTAAAAGAGCAGGTGGAAAGTTTTTGTTTTGTACCAAAGATCTGATGAGGTTTGACAGGATTGGATGGACTAAAATGAGTCCCTTTGGTGCATAAATCCATCCTCACCATGGCTGTACCTCATGTATGTTTTATTTGTGTTTATTTTTTATTGTTTGAGACGCTGAAGGATGTTGATACAGTTTGTCACGGAGGTTCATGGCATGACATGGTTTTTTTCTGAGTAACCTTAGAAAATATTTAACTCTTTTTAACAGCAGAACAAACAGAATGAGGGGATTAATCGATAGGCTTACAGTTAGATACAGACGCAGAGCTGACTACGCAGAAATAGCCAGAGTGAAACAAAAAGAAGAAGAACCTTTTGAAGAATATAGGATTAGACTGATAAAAGTGTTTAAAATACATAGTGGTCTACAAGAAGATGAAGACGAGCAAGGAGCTTATTAACAGCAGTTAAAAAATGCACTACATGCTGGTTCCAGGGATGTAATTAATACCTGGGTAAGGAGACATTTTATAGGGTTCCCCACAGCAATATCTAGAAGATTATGTTAATCATGCCCTCCATGCAGAAAAAGTTATGAAGGATAAAAAACAAAAAAAGATAGCCAGCACCTTTTTTCAGCAAGAAGAAGAAGAACAGATTTATTATTAAAACAACAGAGGAAGAGGAGGATTTAGAGGCAGAGGAAATTACAAACAATACACCTCAGGGTGTTGGTGTTGTGGGAAAGAAGGACATCTGGCCAGAGACTGTCCTGAGAGGAGAAATAATGATTCAGCATGACTAGGACAGAAAACAAGTGAAATTGTTCCTAGTTCCTCAGACACCGATAAAAACAAAAAAACAGAAACACAGGGGCTGGATGTCCTCCTAAATTTCTATGACCTTGTCTCCCTAGACAGCATTAAACCTGAAGTTACCTTACTGTTGAATAGAAAATCAGTTACTTTTCTTTGTGATACCGGAGCAAAATGTGGACACCTCCACACATATCTTTATTCAAGGATAAAGAACTCAAGTGGCATGATATGGGAAGGATAGTGCAGAGGGGAAAAGATGCCACAGACTGGTTTGCAACAACAATGAATACAGAAACTAGTGCATCCACAGGATACTCGTACTCATGGTCTTCCGCTTATCCGGGACCGGGTCGCGGGGGCAGCAGACTCAGCAGAGACGCCCAGATGTCCCTCTCCCCAGACACCTCCTCCAGCTCCTCCAGGGGGAGCCCAAGGCGTTCCCAGGCCAGCCGAGAGACATAGTCCCTCCAGCGTGTCCTGGGCCGTCTCCTGGGCCTCCTCCCGGTGGGACGTGCCTGGAACACCTCCCGAGGAAGGCGTCCAGGAGGCATCCGGTATAGATGCCCGAGCCACCTCAACTGGCTCCTCTCGATGTGGAGAAGCAGCAGCTCTACTCCGAGCTCCTCCCGGATGGCTGAGCTCCTCACCCTATCTCTAAGGTAGTGCCCGGCCACCCTACGGAGGAAGCTCTTTTCAGCCACTTGTATCCGTGATCTCGTTCTTTCGGTCATGACCCAAAGTTCATGGCCATAGGGGAGGGTAGGAACAAAGACTGACCGTTAAATCGAGAGCTTTGCTTTTCGGCTCAGCTCTTCACCACAATGGACCGGCACAGCGCCACCATTACTGTGGCAGCTGCACCGATCCGTCTGTCGATCTCCCGCTCCATTCTTCCCTCACTCGTGAACAAGACCCCGAGATACTTAAACTCCTCCAATTGAGGCAGGAACTCCCCTCCAACCTGAAGAGGACAAGCCACTCTTTTCCAGTCGAAAACCATGGCCTCGGACTTGGAGGAGCTGATCTTCATCCAGCCGCTTCACACTCGGCTGTGAACCGCCCCAGCGCATGCTGTAGGTCTTGGCTAGAGGGAGCCAGCAGAACCACGTCATCTGCAAAAAGAAGAGACGAAATCCACTGGTCCCCAAACCAGACCCCCTCCGGCCCTTGGCTGCGTCTAGAAATCCTGTCCATAAAAGTTATGAACAGGACCGGTGACAAAGGGCAGCCCTGCCAGAGTCCAACATGCACCGGGAACAGGTCCGACTTAGTGCCGGCAATGCCTGGGTGATGAAAGAGTCCAACCCCGAGTCCCCAGCCTCTGTTTCCACCAGGGTATGCGTGATGGCAGGATTGAGGAGATCCTCGAAGTACTCCTTCCACCGCCCGATAATGTCCTCAGTCGAGGTCAGCAGCCTCCCACCCCCACTGTAAACAGTGTTGGCGAAGCACTGCTTCCCCCTCCTGAGGCGCCGGACGGTTTGCCAGAATCGCTTCGGGGCCAACCGGTAGTCCTTCTCCATGGCCTCACCGAACTCCTCCCAGGTCCGAGTTTTTGCCTCTGTCACCACACGCTTGGCCTCACGGTACCCATCAGCCGCCTCAGGAGTCCCACAAGCCAACCACAGCCGATAGGACTCCTTCTTCAGCTTAACAGCATCCCTTACTGCCGGTGTCCACCACCGGGTTCGGGGTTGCCGCCGCGACAGGCACCGCAGACCTTACGGCCGCAGCTACGGGCAGCAGCATCGACAACAGATGTGGAGAACATGGTCCATTCGGACTCTATGTCTCCAACATCCCCCGGGATCTGGTCAAACTGTCCCGGAGGTGGGAGTTGAATACATCCCTGGCCGAGGGCTCCGCCAAATGTTCCCAGCAGACCCTCACTATGCACTTGGGCCTGCCAAGTCTGTCCAACTTTCTCCTCTTCCAGCAGATCCAACTCACCACCAGGTGGTGATCAGTGGACAGCTCAGCCCCTCTCTTCACCCGAGTGTCCAAAACATGCGGCCGAAGGTCTGATGATACAACAACAAAGTCGATCATCGACCTCCTGCCTAGGGTGTCCTGGTGCCAAGTGCACTGATGGACACCCTTATGTTTGAAAATGCTGTTCATTATGGACAACCCGTGACTAGCACAGAAGTCCAATAACAAAACACCACTCGGATTCAGATCGGGGAGGCCATTCCTCCCAATCACGTCTCTCCAGGTGTCACTGTCGTTTCCCACGTGGGCGTTGAAGTCCCCCAGCAGAAAAATTGAGTCCCTGGGAGGGGCACTATCCAGCACCCCCGACAAGGACGCCAAGAAGAAATGTGTCACTAAACTCTTTGCCACTGTGAGCGCATCACAGTGTTTTGCAGGATATATTTCAACCCACTTCGAAAATGCATCTATAACCACTAAACAATATTTCTTTCCCCCTGACCATGATAACTCTATGAAATCCATGTGTATCGTGTGAAAGGGATGAATTGCTGCTGGGAACTGGCCTCTTTTGGGTCTCATGTTCCCCTGTGGATTATGTTTGCAGCAGATAATAAATAATCTACAAACGTTTTTTGCATAGTCAGAAAAATTGATGGTATGGAAATGTAGATTTACTAAGTGTATCATTCCCTCTCTCGACACATGGGAAACTCCATGTGTCGCATGGTCCTCCGTCTTGTATAACTTTTTTGGTAATATTGGCTTATTTTCCAAATGATAAATGTCATCTTTCTTTATGGCCCCTTTATTCAGCCAAGATTTAACTTCTGCAGCTGGTGCAGATTGTTGTGAATCTTTCAGCACATCTGTATCTATAAATAAGAGATCTGACATTTTCAAAGTGAGGGGAAGCCTTGAAGCTATTTTAGCAGAAATATCAGCAAAGGTGTTCCCCTTCGTTTCCATGGTTTCATTAGATTGATGCGCTTTACATTTACAAAGTGCTATCTTTGCAGGTAGCTGGATAGCTAAGAGCAGTCATTTTAACGGATTAAAATGTGTCAATTCTGTTCCAGATGATGTTTTAAACCCTTTATTTTCCCATATTTTAGCAAAATGGTGAACAGAACTGAATACATATTGGCTGTCTGTATAAATGGTTAGGATTTTTCCTTCATATAGTTCACACGCTCTGATAACAGCATACAGCTCTGCAGTCTGTGCTGAGCATGTATGGGGCAGGGCCTGTGATTCTATAATTTTAGTTTCAGTGGTTACTGCATAACCAACTCTGTTTTTTCCATATTCATCTTTTGATGCTGATCCATCTACAAAAGATATTTGTGAGTTTTCCAGAGGTGTCTGAGAGATATCTTGCCTAGGTTTTGTATCTTCCTCAACCTTTGTTTTATAAGAATGTGGTTTTCCATCTTCTGCTGTTGGAATTAATGTGCTAGGGTTCAGTGGACCACATCTATGAAGAGTTATATTTGGTTGTGAGAGTAACAATGAGGTCAACGTAATATGCCTTGCGTCAAGAAAGGAAGTGAAGTTTGTAGCAATACAAGTGACACTGAATGAGGAACTTTCACTGTGAGCGGGTGGCACAACACAATTTCAGCTGTCTGCTTCACAGCTTCTGCTGCTGCGATGCAGCTCTGCAGACAATTTGGAAATCCAGATACCACAGAGTCCAGTTTTTTAGAATAAAATGCTAAAGGTCTGTTTTTGGAGCCAAATGGTTGGGTTAATACAGCTTTCATATAACCCTTACATGCATCTACACAAAGTGTGAAAGGCTGGCTACAATCCGGCAGAGCTAAGGTGACTGTTGTTTGAAGCAGATTTTTTAGCTCTGTGAATGCTGCTTCTCCCTCCTTAGTCCATATGATTTTGTCTTTTAAAGTCATGTCTTTGCCATAGATCATAGATTGCAAGGGTTGTACAATGGCTGCATAGTCTGGTATCCATTCTCTGCAAAAGTTACACAGTCCCAGAAAGGACATCATTTGTTGTTTAGTTCGTGGTTTTGGGGCTTCCTGTATAGCTGTTTTTCTACTACTTAGGAGGGAACGACCATGCTGTGATAACATATGTCCCAAATAAATCACTTTCTCCTTGAAAAACTGCAGTTTATCCCTAGAGGCTTTGTGCCCCGTCTGGTAGAGATGTTTCAGAACTGTTATAGTAGCTTCCTCACAGTGTTGTTGAGTGTCTGAAGCTATAAGAATATCATCTACATACAACAGGACTTGACTATGTTCAGGCACCTCACAGGTGCTCATAGAGTATCTTAAGGCTTGTATATATACATGTGGACTTTCACTGAAACCTTGTGGTAGTCTGGTGTAAGTGTATTTTTTCCCTTTAAACTGAAAGCCAAATAAATGCTGTGACTCTTCATGCAGTGGTACTGTAAAGAAAGCATTGATAAGATCTACCACTGAGAAATATTTTTTATCTGGAGTTAATGAATGCAGTAATGTATGTGGATTCGGGACGTCTGGAATCGCATGTCACACTATTTTATTTATCGGTCTAAGATCCTGAACCATCCTCCACTTTCCTGTGCTGACTTTCTGCACTGGAAAGATAGGTGTGTTGCATGTAGCATCAGGTGCTTCCCTTAATATTCCTGACTTCATAATAACATATCTTGTATTACTGGCTTAATACCCTCTTCAGCTTCTGGCTTCAAGGGATACTGGCGAACTACTGGCCGTTCTTCAGATATTAATTTAACCTTATATGGTGGAAACCCCTTTATAAGTCCTACATCAGTCGATGATTAGGACCACAGTTCAGGTGGGACAGCAGCTAGGGCAGGGTGCCTGTTGCTCTCTTTGCTTTCAGCTAGGCCCTGTATCTGTCACTTTGCCTCATCCAAATGTGTCTTTGGATGAACTTTGACTATCCACCCTAGAGTGAGTTTCCAGATTCCTGTGTTAGGATCTACTTTCCAGTCAGAGCTTGTTAATGCCTCATATCTCCCTCTTTCAGCACGCTGTATAAAGTTTTCTAATTCTTTCCACTGACCCCCCACAGGTTTAGTTAATGACAGATGAGGTGTACTGCCTTTAAACTGTTGAAGCTGTCTTCCTGACAGTATGATTGAGGTGGAAGATTTCCCAGTTTTGGGGTCAACATACAGATGCTGTATGGTAACAGTCTGATTACTTTCTCTGTGAAAAACAGTATCATATTGATAATCTGGCCCTGCAGTATTTTTATATCTCATGGTTACATGGAGTTCAGTATCTGGCATGTATTGAGTTTGTTGGAAAGTTTGCTTTTCTCTTGTTTTTCTTAACAGTTCTCGAGCCGTTGGTGTGGGCCCTAAATCTAGGGACCAGTAATAGTGTGGTTGTGAGGACCCGTGTACAACTAGGGCTCCCTCCTCAACCACAGCTTTCATACTTGTTTCTGTAGACACGATGTTTATGTGTAATTTCTGCATAATGTCTCTTCCCAGCAGATTTACTGGACATTTCTGACTGATCAAAACAGGAGCCTGGCAAGTGAATCCTTTTTCAGGCTCTGTTATAGTTACTGGTGTGCTTAAGTAATGGACCTCTGATGTACCGGCTGCTGATCTGACGTGTTCTGCTGTGTCAGAGTATTTTACTTTGGGTGGGGGTTCAGTTAACACGGTTCTGCATGCTCCTGTGTCACACAAGCAGTTATATACTTTATTATTGATCAGTATATTTTTATATGGCAGATCTTGGGTTTTATGAAGTGCAATGAGCTCCAGTGCTGCTTGTATATCTATTTCCTCCATGTTACTGGAGGAGACAGAGGCTGTCTCTTTAATTGTCAATTTTGGGCTGATTTGGGGTTGTGCACACGCTCTTCATTACATTCTCTTGCAAAATGTCCTGGCTCATTGCAGAACCAGCAGTTTTCATCTCTTGCGCCAGGGTTTTGTAAGTTTGTTCTACATTCTCTGGCATAATGCCCTTTTTTGCCACACCTCAGGCATGCATTACTCTGGGTGTGGTTGTGCCGTGGGCCTCCTCCTCTTCTTCCACAACCTCTAAATCCTCCCCTTCCCCTTTGTCTGTTTGTCCCTGAAAGGTGCAATGCTATTAAGCCATTTTGCACCATAAATGTATCAGGGTTTTTATTCTGTTGCGTTTTATATGCATGTTGTGCATACTCCAAGGCCTGAGTAACGTTTCCGGTATTTTGGTGGACCCAGTGTTTATCTCTGTACCTCTGGAGTTCAGGTTTTAGTCCTTGTAGGAGTGCTCTTTTTTACTGTTGCTGATATGCTCCATTCTCTGTCTCATCAAACGCTGTAGCAGAGTTTGCTCTGAATACTCGTCTCATTCTATCCAGAAAATCTTGTGGGTCTTCCTCATCTTTCTGTTTACATTGTGAGATTTTACCATAATCTACCATAATCTACCATAACCTGTCTATAAACTCCTCGAATTCTTTCAAAAAGTGGGTTTAAGGCATCCTGCAGTGCTTGTGAACACTGTTCCAATGGTTGACCCACGGCATCACATCCTTTATAGTCGCCTACTATCCTGCACCATCGGTGGCTGAATAACTGAGTGAAGCACTGGAGCATCTCTCTGCCATTAAGATGAAAACTCCCTCTTAGTTCAGTAATAGCTGCTAAGAACTCTTCTACACCTTCCTGTATTGGTGGGATACCCTTCAGGGCAGCTGATCTGTCTTCCTGGGTCCATGGCATATATACTAAAATAGTTGGTGGCTGTGGATTATCCGCAGTACCGGGGTTTGGATTTGCTACTTCAACCATGGGAACTGCATTTTCAGCTAGATTTTCTCCAGAGGGATGGAATATTTTTCTGTGGGCCACTAGCTGGTCAGTTGGGTACAAAGGTGCCCCTTTAACCTTTCCTTTATTATTTTGGCTCCTAGTTTGCACCCCTGTGTTCCACCAACTAGACAGGGCTCATTGTGGGGACAGCCAACTAGAGGCCGTTTTTTCTTCTGGTTTGAAGGAATCATTTCTGCTTTTCTGGCCCTCAGTGGGGGCTTTGGGGATTACAACTGGTTCATTTACTTTTTTATTTTGTGGTGCTGCAGCTGCTGCAGCTGCTTGTTGGTGATCAGCGGGTAGTTGTGGTTCTGGCCGCCTACGCACAATTGTTTCCTCATCAGAGCGTATTAGAACAGCAGCGGCCAGCTTCTCCTGTCTTTTCTTTCCCTTTTCTTGTCGTTTCATGTCCCTCAGCTTTGTTCCAACCATTTTTCGGAGAGCTTGTACTCGATTTTTCTTTGTTCCTTCCTATCTGGGCTCTTAGTTTGCATGATTTCTAATTTTAAATCTCCCTGTAGCTTCAAGATGTCTTTAGTATCTAATTTACCTAAGAACCCATGTCTTTTATTCCTCTATGACAGATCATACCTGCTCCTTCTACATAGTTCTCCATAAACTTTACATCTCTTTTTAAATCAGAGCTTTTGCTCTGTCCCTTCCCCATTGTTTTTTGTTATTTTTCTTCAAACTATGAATGTCCCGAATAGAAGGTCACTGACATGAGATCACAGAGAGGACATTAACACGGCCTTCTACTGCGGCTATCCTGCAGCGGTGTTAATTTTCAGGGATGAAACCCGTCCTGTATCTCGTAGAGATCGTCAGTACGTAATTTTATTCAGGCAAAAGAAAACACAGGACTAGCAGAATCTTGCTATGATTCTTTCAAAATGCTTAGTCCTCCAAACATACACAACACAGTCACACAGGTAGTATTTTAATTACCCCACAGTTGTTTTAGGTTAACCTGTTTCATTTTATGAGCTCTACTATTTTTCAACACTTAGTTTCATTCCTACCTAATTTATCTCTATCCCTTTCCGGCGGAATAATACCTTCCCAATTGCTGTCTCCTTACGGTGAGACACTACCAACGACTTGTAATAACCTTTCTTTAATATTAAACAAAACGTCTCACCTCTGAACTGACTTCTAGGTGACTCTCCGGACCCCCAGAGTCACCCGGCGTCGAGCGAAGCAGTAACCCACCGGCCTGATGTGAATTTACACACCAGGGCTTTCAGCCACCGAGCCTAGGCGTGGCTGCGCGGTGGTGCTTCCTCAGCGTCGGCGGTTCCCAGAGATCCTTCAGTCACTGCAAAAGACAAGATTAGGTTAGTTTAAGAATCTCCGGCTCGAAGGACCAATTTAATGTTAGGTATTAATTAGTCAAACTCAGAGGAACGACACAGAGTCTCTGTTATCTTGCAGTAAGAAGTAGCAACACTCTGCAGTGCAAACCACACAGAGTGAGGCTCCCAGTCTTTATTTATGGGCTGGTGAGAAAAAGATAACAGTGGAAAGTAGAAACAAAAGAAACAGGGTGCGATTCAGCGTTCAGCGTGGCCTTCAGGCTCACATGCTGAGTTCAGTACGGAATGTACAAGTCTCATGAGTGTTAAACACAAGATACAAGTTTTCACACCCAACAATTCTTTAAAAAAATATTCAATAAAAATGATCTTAATTTAAACTGTTTACTAAACACTGGGTAACAATGACTAAATTCTGTCACTCTATTAAAGCATACATTTGTGATGGTGCCACTGGTGATAAGTACAGATAATGTTCATCTAACGTTTGAAACTGTTTTACTGATTCAGAGATGTTCTCTACAGCTGGTTGGAGTTGCTTCCCCTTCTGGAGAAGAAATATGGTGCCGACAGGTGTTATGAGTTTGAGAACAACTGGGTCCCCAGCGAATTTACGTTGCCTCCTCTGGCCCCCCACGCTCTGCCCCCACGGGACCAGTGGCAGAACGTATCCAGGGTGAACATCCTGACTCACCTGTACAGTGAACCTGTCAAGCCCAAACCTGCACTTAACACCTACAAGATCATCACCAACCCACGATCTGTGTTCGATGTAAGCGTCCATGGAGTGTTGAAATCCCAGAGAAGCTGCGCGTGGGTTGACAGGAAGATGGCCCGGATGTACCACGTTAAGTAAGCTAACGCAGTTCTTCTGTCGTAAACTGACGGCACAACCACACCTGGTAGATGTTTTAGTACTGATGCATGTTAACACACAGCTGACGAAGTGAAAGCTGTAAATGGTAGAATTAGCAGTTACAACCCTTAAACAATTATCCAACAAGGGAACCTGTATGCTTCAGTAAGATGGGTACTGTACTAAACCCAGTGCAGCCAGGAATCATCTCTCACCCTCAACAAAATCCACTTTGATGTCTGCTTGGTTGAATTTGTCCTTAAATCTTCCCAAAAGGTGTGATTGTGACGATTTAAAATTGATCTTGTGTTTTTATGCAACTTTAGTCAAACAGCTAAGAGTCTTGTGCCTGAGCTACACCACTCTGGATCTTTCTTCATTCTGTGTTAAGAAAATCTTTCTATACGATCTATTGGATTTCAAACAAAAATGCTGTAAAAAAACTGCTGTGCCAGTAGGTGGCGATGACGTCAACATTAACATTAAAATCAAGATTTCAGATATTCAGCATGGCTAAAGATTCTTCCAACACATTACGTGTCTTTTCTCTGGCACCATGTGACCTTTGCTCTCAGATATCAGCTTACCTATGAACTTAAATTAATCAGAATCAGATTTATTGTCAAGTTTGTACATACAACAAACAAGGAATTTGACTCAGGTACACTTTGCTCTCTGGGTTTTTGTTTTTGCATTATAAAATATATTCTGCATATATCTTTATGTCCTTAAATACATATATACAATATACACATATACAAGGTGGAATTGCGACTTCAGTATGAGGTTGTTTTGTACTCTATTAAATGTTCATCAGAGAAACATCCTGGGGGAAGAAACTGTCTCTGTGTTTTAGTGAACAGTGCTCTGTAGCGCCACCTGAAGGTAAAACTCTAAACAGTTTTTGTGCAGGGTGTGTGGGGTCTGCAGAGATGTTAGCTGCCCTTTTCCTGATCCTTGATCTGTATAAGTCCTGGATGGAGGGAAGGTCAGACCTGATTATTCTCTCTGCAGACCTAATTATTAGTATGAAGTAAGTCATTACAGAATGATAGAAATGTGGTTTGAAACACAAAGACGGCTCAATTGTTGCTGTTTTTAGCTCAGAAAGCGATGGGCCCTCTAGGTCTTCATTTCTACAATCTTAATATATCTTGTTCATACACTGAAGACAAAGCATTCATCAGCTAACATTTTCAATATCACGGAGGTCTTTTTATCGTCTCCTGGTCAGTTGAAACCCCAAAGCCATGAGAAAAGTTAATAACTGGCTGATCAAAATGTCCACCAGAAGTTCAGTTGAGCTGATTGGGTCAGCTTGTTCTGGATACCTTCTACCTTAAAGTTTGTAGGATAGACAACCACAGTTCTTTTATTTTTATATATATTTAATATCTTATCAAATAAACTTCTAAAAATGCAGCATAACAGTCTTTAAGGTTTGCCGGGCCTGTTAAAGAAATTACGTCTGTAGAGGCATAAAGCTGTGTTTGAATAGATTAAAAGTGTTATTATTGTGTTTACCATTATAAGATGAATTCTTTCTTCTGTGCATAAGGAAACAGGATTGTCTGGAAACAGATTACATTAGGGAAAAGTTCTTGGCGAGAGGTAAAGACTGATGAGTTTGTTATTGCAGGAGATCTTGTGATATTCTGACTCTGCCAGGTCAGTGTGACATGAAATAATAAGAGCTTGCATTGTGTTTCAGTTGGGAATGTTTTGATATCCCTAAAGTCCTTCCAGGTCAATTTGACCTGAGAGTCTGCATCCTGATAAAGTCATGAGAGTGTTGTTATAAAATGTCACGTATGCCAATCTGATGTTTTCCAGATGTTTGGCTAAATGTGTATTCCCGGAAAAATAGAGAAAGCAATGTTGTGGATGCCAGATGTATTACGTAAATGAATATGATGTATTTCAATTGGTCAAGAGAATCCAAATACACACCAATGATTTGCATCTGTATAAAAACCGCCCCGTAAAGACTGGAGGCGGGGAGACTTCTGGAATTTTTGATGAAGATGATTCTGTGCGCTTTCTGAAGAATAAAGTCCCCTCTCATGAAGATTGTTTTGAAGGGAGAATATTTCTGAGTACTGTTTTAATTATTTTGGCTCAGAGATCCGACCGCTCGCTCTCAAACGTCTATTCCTATAAAATCACCCATCTTGCAGAAACTGCATTTAAAAGCATCAACAGTCTTGGTATTTTACATAAAGGCATCACGTCACATGTAACAACATCATGCGTTTGCCTGTGGATCAGCTTACATACGCAGCCATGGTTCTGGACAAACAAAAAAAAACAAATCATCCTACAGGTTCAATCTACTCACCTCTACTTGGATAATGCGTACCAGTACTGATCCCATTTCATACACAGGAGAAAGCTGAGGTCTTCTGTTCTACTGGTTCTGCAGACCACGAGGAAAACCTGTTCTGGAGCCACAGCAGCTGATTTATGACGGTAGACTGCTGATCTGCAGCGCCTGCCTCACATCTGCCGTCAACACTGTGCTCAGAGAGACCGGACTCCTACTTGCAGACAGTGTGAAATAGGGTTACCGCTACCTCCACCTTTGTACAAGGAGGAACAGGAGGAGCACTGCCAGAGTCCTGCAAAATGACCTCCAGCAGGCCACAAATGTGCATGTGTCTGCACAAACGGTTAGAAACTGACTCCATGAGGATGGTATGAGGGCCCGACGTCCACAAATGGGGGTTGTGGTCACAGCCCAACACCGTGCAGGACGCTTGGCATTTACCAGAGAACACCAGGATTGGTAAATTCACCACTGGTGCCCTGTGCTCTTCACAGATGAAAGCAGGTTCACACTGAGAACATGTGACAGACGTGATGGAGTCTGGAGACACCGTGGAGAGAGATCTGCTGCCTGCAACATCCTGCAGCATGACTGGTTTGGCAGTGGGTCAGTAATGGTGTGGGGTGGCATTTCTTTCTCCATGTGATCACCAGAGGTAGCCTGACTGCCATTAGGTACCAAGATGAGATCCTCAGACCCCTTGTGAGACCATATGCTGGTCCGGTTGGCCCTGGGTTCCTCCTAATGCAGGACAATGCTAGACCTCAGGTGGCTGGAGTGTGTCAGCAGTTCCTGCAAGATGAAGACATTGAAGCTATGGACTGGCCCGCCTGTTCTCCAGACCTGAATCTGATTGAGCACATCTGGAACATCATGTCTCGCTCCATCCACCAACGTCACGTTGCTCCACAGACTGTCCAGGAGTTGGTGGATGCTTTAGTCCAGGTCTGGGAGGAGATCCCTCAGGAGACCATCCACCGTCTCATCAGGAGCATGTCCAGGTGTTGTAGGGAGGTCATAAAGACACATGGAGGTCACACACAATACTGAGCCTCATTTTGACTTGTTTTAAGGACATTACATCAAAGTTGGATCAGCCTCTAGTGTGTTTTTCCACTTTAATTTTGTGTGTGACTCCAAATCCAGGCCTCCATTGGTTAATAAATTTGATTTCCATTGATGATTTTTGTGTGATTTTGTTGTCAGAACATTTAACTTTATACAGAACAAAGTATTTAATGAGAATATTTCATTCATTCAGATCTAGGATGTTTTATTTCAGGGTTCCCTTTATTTTTTGGAGCAGTGGATGTTAGAACACTGCAAAGTACTTCCAGTGGCAAAATCTACTGTTACCTTCACATTAACTTGACTTCCAAATAACAGACTGTAAGCTTGTTTCTGGTGGTCAAAATGTTGTTGTTCTTCATTCAGTGAAGTAACTCGAGGTGGGTGGAGTAGCCAGAGAACTTTACTCAAGACTAGGATTACTTCAAAACCACAAGAAGTACAAAGTATGGTGCAGTAAAAGTACAACTAGAACTACTTTGTTTGATAACTCAAATAAATGAACCTACCTATTCATTTTTTATATCCGCCTAATCCCTGCAGGGTTGATGGTGCCTACTTCCGGCGGTCAACTGGAAAGAGGCAGGGACAGCCTGAACAGGTCGCTCCTTTATCTCAGGGTTAGAAACAAACAGGTGGAAGCTGGAGGACCTGGAGAAAACATCTGCATGCATGGAGAGAACATTTAAGGTCCATGCAGAAAGGCCCCTTGAACCCAAAACATTCTAGCCTTAAACACCATGCAGTACAGGACGATAGGACCGTGGAAGGTGTCTCTGTGCCCACAAATGCACATTGAAGCTCCTTCAGTGGCCGCGGAGCAGCAGGTAGCTCTCGCTACCTGGATGTGCACGCATGTGGTGCTGCAGTCCCGTTGTCCTCTTGTAGTGACTTTGGATCCAAGGATTCTTCAAAGCAGAAGCCTTACTCATCCGTGAGTTTCAAGGTTTTTGGCTGATGCACTTGTCTCTCCACTAGCTGGATTGAGGCCGGCATGTTGGAACACAGCGATTTGTTTAGCTCTGACTCCTCTTCTTCCTGGGCTGAGCTGGAAGTAGGTCAATGTGATTTATTTTGAAAGTTCCAGAAAAGTACATACCAGCCATTAATGTTCTAACCTATGGCTGGGTTCCTATCATTAAGGTACAGCTAGAGGAATGAAAGACGTCCTCTAGAAGGCTTTTCAGGCTAATTGGACTTGGAGTGTTTTACCAGATGACAACCAATGAGTGAAGAGAATCAGAGGAGCCATTTTAGACCTGACTGGCTTTTTATTCCTGGATCAATCATAGAATCTTTGGATTCAGAGCTGCTTTAAGCCAATAATCTTTCTAGTTTGATTAATAACCCATTTCAGTTTGTTCTGATGTTTAATGAAAGAATATCTTCCCCTGAAGTTATATTGAAGAAGAGAAGCCTCTCAGAAATAGTAATAGTAAGCATTTAGACTTGTATCAGGATGATGAGCCTGCTCTCATCCTGTTATATTGAGCCTTCCTGGTTTTCGTTGTGGCTGCTTGTCTTCCTGCCTTTTTTATTTAACTCCACCTGTTCTTGGAGAACGTGCACCAGAGTCAGCATTGCTGAGTTGACTCATGGTAATCATCAGCACAGCACGATATTCAGTATCAGGCTTAGTTAAGATGCATTAACGGGTCCCTGGATATCATGAACCTGCTTATAGCTTAGGGCCTCTGTGATCCTGATCCACTGAAGCAGTGGTTACCCAACCTTTTTTGACTTATGAACCCCCTGAAGCATTGTGTTATATAGAGTACCGCCTCAGTCAAACCTGTTAGCAAAAACTGAATTTACAACAACTGATTATTAAATGAAAATCATTTGATTTAATCTCTTAAACATAAAGATAACTCTGTTGCTGTGAAAGTGAATAAGTAATCTAAATAAATATAAAATCAACATAAATAATAAATCTGCAAAACTGGAGCTCTTCTAAATAAGTCTCCAATAAACAGACATTTTAACTTACAAAATCAGGAACAGAACACCGAAAAATAATGTTCAGGCTCACTATGTCAGTCTCACATTGTTTTCATCATTTAACTGAGCTTTAATGAGACACCAGAGCTGCTTTCTCTTGATAGCTTTGATAGATCTGCAGAGTGGAAATAGCTGTTACTTTTCTCTCTCCAGGTAGCGGAGCCTCATGCAGGTGAACAGCAATGACACCTCTGCTCTAGTCTTTCCCAACTGTGGTTTTATTGTGCCTTTTTTGCTCTTTTGGTTGATAAAAATTGGTGTATTTTGCACCTGGGTCCTAATAAAGCATCACACATCCAAGAATTATCCCTACTAACTGATGTTACCCATCATCTTAGGAATAAAATATAAAGCGTTTCCACGTACTCCCTGTAATGTGCTCACGTACCACTAGGGGTACGAGTTCTCTCCCACTGAGCATCCAGAACACCTCAGAGCAGGAGCAGCACCTAAGAACGGCAGAGACTTTGCCCTTAGAGATTTAATTACTGTACATGACGCTTTGACTTTATTTTAAGCAAATACAACCTGGAAAAGCAGAAAAACTTGAAATGTGCAAATAGTTTTATGGGTTAAATGTGTATATAAATAACTATAAAGCGGAACTGAGGTACAGACCAAATAACTGGACAGTGTGATGGAAATTCTTGCAGTAAGCATTCCACAGTGTATGACCTTTGGTTTACCTCACTCCAGTGAACATCTGTGTTAGAGGAGGAAGCTGTAAAAGCCATTATCAGAAGTTTAATGGTTAAGACCCATTTGTTAGGGTGATGCCTCGGGAAGAGCAGATGGTTGTTCCTAGATAACTTTGTCACCTCTGAACTCAAGAAGGGTTTGGGGTCATAAAACACAGACTCTTTGAAGTTGAGATAACACTGTCATGTTCTGGTATAAATACTGTGTGTAAATGTTGATCAGGGCTCTGTTTCACTGACTAACCTCAGTGTCAGGGTCTTCAAACACTGAATGCCTTTGAATAAAACTTATTAAGACAAAGTCCGGATTTTCTCTTGTTATGAGTCAACTTCTATCCACTTTAATAAGAAAATTCCACAACAACAGGTAAGGAAGGAGTACGCTGTTAAATTAAGTAAATAAGTAACATTAGTGGTGAACCAATAAGGAAGGGGCATGTTTACAATATAACTCATATAACTGCAAGGAAATTCTGCTCTGCTTCAGGTGAAAACCTCCACCTACCTCGGATATCTTAAAGCGGATGCTAACACTACACCTTATAAGAGGAAGCTGAGGATTCTGAACTCAGATCAATGCAGCTGCGGTCCTTTATTTCTACAATGACTCACGTTCTGGAGCCGGTTGTCCAGAAGAAACTAAGATATTTCATGTGCAGTCTTGTCTTCGTCCTCTGCGTCACACTGCTGCTCTCTATCTTCAGGTACGTGGAAGCTCTTTCAACAGGCGGATTTAAAGGATGGAGTCCTTAGCAGAAGCGTAGCCTCATGAGGATAACATTTATAGAAAGCACTGATGTAGAGAAAACCGTCACTTTTATTACATGTGTGTGAGTAGATGAGTAGATGTGGTGGAAATATAAAAACAATTTCTTCACATTGTTGATTCGGGTCTTCAGGTTTACAGACACTCGTTTCTGCACCGCTTTCTTAAGGTTTCCTCACAGCATTTCAAATTCAGGGCAGGACTTTGACTGGGCCATTGCAAAATCTTATTTTTTTTCAACCATTCTGTTCTAAATTTGCTTCAGTTTTGATGTTTGTGACCATCTTCCTGTTTATTGGGGAATTTTCATTTCTTCCTAAACTTAACAACAGGAGGTTTAGATCAAAGCCGATTCATGTGTTCGAATGGTCTAGTCAAAGTTCGAACCAAATTCCAACTGGGAATCTGTGGCAAGAGCAGACATGGCTATTCTTTTCCTTCCACATTAAGCAGCTTTTGAAGTGTGACTGTTGTCCTGCTGTAATGTTTGGTGCTAAAAGTGATGCTGAAGGTCTCCACAGAGTTACTGCCTGTAAATTCACAGCAAACTTCCTAAAATGTTTCACTTATGTGCTTACAAACATAACAAAGTGACATTTTGTACAGATGATGACAACATAAATACGTAAAACATTTAAAATAATGGGCAAAATGTAACAAAAAATAAGAAAAGTAAAAGAGCAGCATTATTACTGTTTAAAAAAAATGTTACCTGCAGATTCTGCTCATCAACACATTTCTCAGAGTAGACGGATACTGGGGGATCATCAGGTTGCTCTACTCTGTACACCTGGGCTCCTGTAGATCAGATTAAATGTTGGATTTTTAAAGATCCTTTGTTACAGATGATAGATCAGTCAGAACAAACAGAACTATAAACACTATTTTAAGTCAACAATAGAATCCTTTCCAAACTCAGGAGATGTTATGGAGTCACGAAGGCTGTCTTTACATTTGTTGAGAAAAAATGAGGACAGGTGAAAAATAAGAAGTTTTATTGTGTTTCTTTATGAGGAGGTTTTGGTTTGATTCTGCTTGGTTAAAAAGATCCGTATTTTAAAACCAACACAGAACTTTGATGTTACATGATTCCTCTGCTCTAACTCTAACCCTTTATTGTTTTATTGACTCTCAGACAAGGCTCACATGTCAGACTGGTGTCTTGATGTTTCTCTGCAGGTCAGACAGGATGTTGTGGCTGCAGGCTCTAACTTACCCCGCGTTGCAACTATCAGTGAAGCCAACTGTTTCTCAGGACCCAACTGTAGGAAATACAGGTTTGATCGCAGCATGATACTCTGCTTGCTTTCCTGGACACATGCTTTGCTCAGCTCAGGGTACTTTAGTAAGAAAATAAAATTTTTCATATGCATTCAAAAAACCGCCAATGTTATCTGACAGAACTTTAATCTGCTTCTGAAAACCTCCACTCACATAAAATTACATGCAATTACTGAAGCTGGGAGTCCTTGGCAGGAATGTTTAGGATAAGATGGGAGCTCTCTGAGAGACTCTGAGGATCTTTGGGAATACGGACTCTGAGTTTTTATGCTGTTGTAAAAAAACTTCAGTTTGATGCAACATATTATCTTTTCTTTTGCAGTTCTTAAAGGTGATCCAGCCCACCTGTTAAGGGTCAATGGTTCAAGAACATTTCTGATGTCTGCATATTTGGAGCATCGAACAACAGTAAAAGAGGTCAGTTATTTTACTGAGTCACTTCAATCTCCAACTGCTTGACAAAAGCAAATACTTTGGAAACTGCAATGTAACAAACAACAAGTTCACCAGCTTGAAAGATCCGAAATAGGCTGGAGCATCGTTTTGGTCGGTTCTGTTGTCAAAATAAGGTGAGATCTGTTGGGGCCATCCATTTGGTCGCACATTTTGACGCACACAGCTCAACAGACGTCGCAGCTCTGACATCACCAAGAGTGTAAAACCCAGAGGAGATGAAGTTTCGTTGCCATTTCCCGCCTGTCTCAAAGGACAGCGCAATGGAGGCGCATATCTGGAGAGACAAAAACTTGCAGGCGAACTTTTGCTCCTCAAGGCCATTCCCGGAAGAGCTTGAAAGCTGGAAATCTGTCTGATACGAAAAGATCAGAGGATTTATTTGCCGATCGAAGACCGTGCCACAACCGGCGCAGGTAAAAAAAAACGTACAGAGGTTCTATGTCCAAGGAGATGAGTTTCCTCCTTGTGTATGCAGTCGACTAAAGGTTCATCTTTTCCCCTCCTGGACAGAGGAGAAATTACCGTTTAATTCGATCACGGACGCGTGATCCCCCCCCCTCCATTTTTCTTCAGACCTGATCCATCCTCAACCTGTGGAGAGAAGAAATCAACTTCAAAGTAATTTAGTTCTTTTCATATTAAACCAGATAGGTGCATTTAGAGGTCTGGTCAGGATGAGGCAGTTAAGGTGATGTAGGATCACCAGTAGTTAATCTCAGGTATTAACTTGTTGCAATACTGATTGAATTATGTTATGCTGAGCTGTGTTTTGATTTGCTGCTGCGTGGTTAATGTTTGTCTGGCTGATCTCAAATCAGCCAGAAGTTAGAAGTTGGACTTTTAAAAGTTTTTATTCAAAGTAACTGCGGTCTGGGCCTCACCCGACCACTCTTTGTTCCAGTTTTATTGCTGGAGATTTTCCACTGAGTTCCCGCCTCAGAGTTTTATGACCCTTTTGTTAAAGATTTGGGGCGATCAGCTGGTAGAGGCTAAAGGGGCGTGGCCTCACCGTTTTATCAGCTGATGCTGCGAGCATGACATCAGAACAACAGGAGGATCTCTTTCCATTTAACCCAAATTACACATTTTATCCATAAAACTACTGGTTTGATCTTCATAGACACTAAATGCATATATATATTTCTCTTTTATCATCATTGTTAGGTAGGCATTTTTATTCCCTTTGTGTAGAACGGTGCTTGTTAGTTAGGTGAAGGTTTTTGGACCAGAATAATGGTATGTCAGGATTATTTGGCTTCAATAAATCTTCATATATATAATTAAGAGAAGCGTTTGTGTTTATTTTGTGCAAGAGTGATTTATCTGTCAAAACAAGGTCAAAGTTCACTCACCTTCGGTGAAGCGGTTGAATAAACTGTGACAGTTGGTGGTTTTGGTTAATAATTTGTAATTATTAAAGAGCTTTGGGCCCATAAACACAACACCAGAGGATATCACTAAATTCTATTTGTAAGTAATGATTTTTGGTTAAGAAATTAATATTTTTCAAATTATTATTTTAAATTATGATTCTTAATTAATATGAATTAATCAAGAATCATAATCCCTACAGATCTTTTCATGTAATCCATGAAATATTCATTAACTGCTCACAGTTAAACCCCTAAAAATTACAATAAATATCCTTATATCCTTATGTGTAATCCATACAATAATTGTTAAAATACACAGTTGAAGCGGTAGATGGTGAAAAATAAGCATGTTCTCATATTCTGGGACTGAGAGACTGGAGAGGCCTGTATGGAGCCACATATTATCTGTCTTATCTTTTGCAGAAATATAAACAAGTGTATCCAAAGAAATGATGTATGATGATTTTCCATTCTTTTACAAGTATTAAATGAAATTCGTAATCTTTGATTAACAAGTTAAATGATGTATGATTGAAATATGGTTAAGAACTGAGAATTAGAGGAAGAAATCAGTTATATATGAAAGAGATATAATGCTGATCAGCTGTGAAGCATGAATAAAAAGAATGAAGTGATGGTTTTACAACGGTGTTTTAAAGTAAATGCAGAAAGCTGAAGAATGAAATGTGTAATACTGTGTAAAGTTTAAAACTGAGCAGATTAGGGAAAGAACTGTAGGATGACTAGGAGTGACGAGAGCCAGCTGCATGCTGACAGCTAACCTTTTGAAGACCAACGCAAGGAAGGGAGGATGAGTCTACAGCCAGATGCGTGGCTATTACTGGTATCTTCAAGGCCGGAAAACAAGAACCAGAAAGTCACGATGACCATGACTAAAGTATTGAGCAATAACTCAGAAGCTGAGCTGAATAGGTTGCACAATAACTGAGAAGCCTAATAAGGGGCTGACTGGTGAAAGCATCGGCACTATAAAGGCAATGCTGAAGGAGGGAACTGCAGTTGTTTCCTCGCAGAAGACCAGCGAACACGTTCGGACGGAGAAAAGAAGCTCAGATGAAAAAGGACCAGAGACACAGCCCAGATGATCAACTGCATTAAAAAAGAGGATCAACCCGTGGGCCCAGAAAGGACTATGCCTCAAAATTAAGAATCTGATTTCATCTAAAGCCTTTTTATCCAGACAACAGAAGTGAACTTGATCAGTGAACAGCTGATTGCTCTAAGTTTCAGGCTTCTGGAAGTCCTGAATCAACTTCATTTATGTCTCCGGGTTTCCTTCAACTCTTCAGCCTCTGGAAACTACTGTCTTCATATAACATATATGAAGACATATAACAACAAAGATCCTGTTTAACCATCAAAGCCTGGAGCATCAGTACCTGTCACTTAAAGGAAGAAAATTGAAGATTAAGTCGTATTTCCTTCAAGAAACTACTCGTTGTTACCAGAAGAACCGTCTCCATCAGGTGCATGGATGAACCTCCGTCTTCAAAGCCTCTTCAAACTCACTAGTTTCAGCATCAGAGAAAGACAGGTTGAGTTGATTGATTCATTTCTATTATTGAAATTATTACGTGTTGCCGAATTTAATCTGTTACTGACCCCTACAAAAGCGTTACTAATTAAAGAAAGTATATAAGATTCTAGTTAAATCGTGGACATTCAATTATTTGAGTCACCGTATTGTTGGTTTTTCATTGGTGGTAAAAAGTCTTGTTGCCTGGTTCTAAGATATTTTAGGAGGTTTTTATAAGTTGCCTTAGTCAAGTTTGTTAAAACAGCGCCTTGGGGCTCGTGCCAAGCTACTAAAATTAACCTAGCCCATATACCAAGAACCAGTTGTAAATTAGGGAATGAGCAGCCGTGAACAAAAGTGACTGTCGAAGGTGTGGATGACTGCGAGAGGCTACTCAGTCATCCAGACCTCCAGTTGAAGAAGGACAAGACTTTTGTATGAAGGCTGTCAGAGGCTAGGCGAGTCATTTCCTGACACCAGCTTAAACAGAACTTTCAGTAAACCTGCTCAGTAAGATCTTTCAGGTTTAGGGAAGTCTGGACCCATTGGATGGAGAGCTGGATTGAGCAATCCCTTTAGACATAGGGAAGTAGGAGGGAGCGGTTAGCTCATCGGACAACGAAACTGTGTATTTCTCAGTGTCATCGTTTTTAAGGCCGACTTGACCCACATGCAGAGAACACTCAAACAGAGAAGCGTTAACTTTCAGTGATTTAATAACTCAGCTCTGGAAAGGAATGTGGAGCGTGGAAACCTGGCCAGCCGTCAGACTGAAAAGGAAACGGCAGAGGTGAGCTAAGGAAGCAAGGAAAAATTAAAGTACTTCGGTGATCAACTTACGATTCTGGTGGGGTTGATCCACTAGGGGGAGAGGTCATTTTCAGGGCCCTCAGGGCATTTTCAAAACTACAGTTTGTTTACCTAGGTCCGAATCAGTTGCTACGGGAGTACCAAATGTAAATGCAGGAAGCAGATGCTATGTTCTGAGCTGGTAGAAAACACTCAGCGGGTTTCTGAGTGCTCTTTCAGCTAGAATTTATCGCTGTGCTCCTGGAGATATTTTTGGTTTATCCAGGCACTCCCAGGAAGGTTCTCCACTGTTCCAGGTTTTCTCCATTTGTGAATAATGGTTCTCACTGTGGTTCTCTGGAGTCCCAAAGCCTAAAAAATGGCTTTTTAGGATCTTTTCGCTTACTTCAAGTTTTTAGACTCCTACTTTTCAAGTGATTTCCGGGGATTTAGCATTAGAATTAGGGTTTCTTCCTCTGATGTTCAAATTTTTCTGACGAGCTGCAAAGACTTAATTATGATATAAAACAGAAGAATCTGACCACTGCTGCTGTCAAAAACTTTTAAAATATCCAAACTCCCTGTTTTTGCTTTGCCAGGAAGGTCAGAATTAAAGCTCACCTTTATGTTTAGAGTAATCAGAGTGCAAATAAAGAGTTTCATTATTTACATTCGAAGACGTGTAGCATATTTTTACAGTTACTATATAAAATTGAAAGTGTATAAACATCTCTTCTTGTGACAGGTGCGGGTTATTGCGATAAAGTTGCGGAGTGAGAGAGTCGCCCTTCAGTGCAGCCTATGCTGCCAGGATCAGCTGCACGTCTCTACAGCTGTCATCAACATCCACAGGGATCACTTTAGATTTCCCTATGGGACAACGGACATCTTGTGTCCCCTCCCCTCAGGCTGTGAGAGTCCAACTCATGTTGCCATCACCTCACCTGCCATCAAGAGAGCAGGTAACAAATCAAGGTTGTCTTTTGTTGAACAATCAAAAATTTTATAAATCTTTGGTTCTTTCTGGTTCTTGTTGCTCAAAAGGGTTAGTGGGCAAGTAGGACATTTACCCGCAATCACCCCATACAACCAAGCCCCTACTTCCTTATTGGACACCTCCAATAAGGAAGTAGGGGCTTGGTTGTAAAATCTCTGTGCTTATATGTGACAGAAAGAACAAAGCTAAAAGGATAAGAGACACTAATAAACAATCAATAAAATCCATAAACTGTCAGGTACAACCAGACACAGAGTTAATATCAGCAACTAAATCATATAAACTGACTTTACTGAACATTAGATCTCTGTCAGGAAAATCATTTTTAATCATTGACTTCATTACTGACCACGATCTTAATGTTCTGTTTTTAACAGAAACATGTTTACATGAATTTAATGAAGCTCCCATTCTGATAGAGGCGACGCCTCCGAACTACAATTGTCTTTGTGAGAGCAGACAGCAAAGAAAAGATGGAGGGGCCACTTTGTTTAAAGATTTATTACAGTGTAAAAAAGTATTTCTGGGCAAATTTGACTCTTTTGAATATTGGGCTCTCCAGGTAAAGAGCCCGGTCCGAACCATGTTCTTGAATATTTCCAGGCCTCCTAAGTCCAAAACAAACTTTATCAGTGATTTTAATGAGCTTTTATCTGTGATATGTGTTGATTATGACTGTTTAATTATTGTAGGAGACTTCAACATTCAGATGGACAATCCTGAAGACAGAAGTCCAATAGATCTATGTGACACTCTTAGAAATGTTGGTTTGACTCAACATGTTAAACAGCAAACGCACAAACAGGGACATATTTTGGACTTGATCATCACCAAGGGTCTAAACATTTCCAAGGTGTCTGTAACTGATGTTGCTCTATCTGACCACTTTTCTGTTATTTTTGAAAGCATCATCTGCAATGACTCAGTTTACCAAAGAGACTTGATAAGAAAACGCATCTTTAAGGACGGTGCTGCTGAAACCTTTAACCAGATTTACTCTTCTACCTCCACTTTGCCCTGTAACACTGTAGATGAGCTGGTAGATAACTTTCATTCTAAAATCTCAGACATCATTGATTCAATTGCTCCAATTAAAGTCAAAGTTGTTTCTGGGAAGAAAATGTCTCCATGGAGAAGTGCTCCACCAGTCAGAAGTGAATAAAAGGAGTGTTGAAAAGCTGAACGCAGGTGGAGAAAGACTGGACTCCAGGTTCACTATATTATCTATAAAGAGAGACTATACAGATATAACCTACAACTGAAAAATGCAAGAGAATCTTTATTTTCTGAGATCATCAGTAAAAACATTAACAATGCTGGTGCATTATTTGCCACGGTCGACAGTGTTGAGGTAAAATAACTCCACCAGATATCATAATACAGCCTCAACACCCCAGTCCGGATGTCATGAGAAAGAACAGATGAAGAGCAGGAAATTAGGATTAACAGAAGTTTATTTTGGTAAATAATAAATCCAATGATTTCCAATGCAAAATTGAATACAAAAAGAATGATACAAAGAAAGAAAGATTTTACCCTTTGGGTGAGCTCGGTCAGCAAAGCGAGGCCGTAATCACCGAGTGGTCTGTCTTACAATCAGTGTTAAAGCATTTTATAACCTTATTTCAAAACTGATGGTTTGTTTACGAAACCACAGCTCACTAATAGTTTTCTACGTTCCTGTGTCCCTACTATAAATTAGTTACTCCTATGTATTGGGACCCACTGCCATGAGTTACAACAGGAAATGCAGTACGGACTTTTCTGGAACTTTCAAAATAAATTGCATTAACCTACTTCCGGCATAACTTAGGAATTGGTTGTAACAGCGAACTTACCATGATGCCACTGTCCACATAAAACCCCCACTTCCCCCACAAGTCTTTCTCTAACATCCGGACTCGGACTAGTAGTTTAGTTGGATTGTTTTAGCAAAGTAAAGAGTTTGTTGATTGAAATATGTTTGACTTTGAGTTGACTTATTTTTGTTCATAAATTCTTGTATTTTAAGAAATTGTGTGAATTTATTCCATATATGTGCAGAGTTTATGCTGTTCAATAATGTCAGAGCTCATCTCACACCTTTCTATTCTGTCCTAATACCATCTCCTTAATGGGCTGGTATTCACAGGACAACCCTTAACAGACCCAAATATTATTTGATAAAATATTAAAGTATTAAATATTAAATGATATTCTCAGATTCATAATTACAACATATGGGAGTACTTTATTGCCTATATTATGACTAACAGCCGGCATTTACTGCTCACTGCTGCTGGGAATATCCTGACCTGGGATTAACCCTTTCTCCAACCTGAAGCCTGCTGTGACCTCTGACTTCTCCCTCTCAAGCTCACAATACATGTTATTTCAGTTTTATGGTTACACATGCAAACTGAACTAATACTATGAAAGTAAATGATTTTAATTCTCAACAACAGGTTAACAAACCCTCCTGTAACTGTAGCATCTGAACTCCACTCTACCAGGACCTGCAATTAATTTGCTAAATTCTTTACTGAAAAAACCCAAAAGATCAGAGAGGCAGTCAGAACATCCACATCAACTCCAGGACCAAAGTTGTCTCCAACTAGAACTGATTTTGACAAAACTTCCCAAATTCACCAAATAAACTATAAAAACTTAGAAGAAATCGTACAGCAACTAAGCTCTTCTTCCTGCTGTCTCGATGTTTTACCCACAGCTTTCCTTCAGAAAGCTTTGCCTGTAATAACATCTGATTTAACACAAATAATAAATACGTCCCTTTTGTCAGGTGTTTTCCTCCAGGCCCTGAAAACAGCAATTATCAAACCTCTATTGAAAAAGAGCAACTTGGACAAGCTGCTACTACAGAACTACAGGCCTATATCAAACCTCCTCTTCATCAGTAAGATTATTGAAAAATCTGAGTTTCAGCAGTCACATTTTTTGCTTCTAAATTCAGACAAGACAGAAGTTGTCGTCTTTGGACCGGAGTCTTTAAAAAAGAAACTGCTTAGTCAATCACTTAACCTGGATGGCATTAAATTGACCTCTGATAATAAAGTAAAAACCTTGGTGTTAACTTTGACTAGGACACGTCATTTAAATCCCATATTAAACAGGTTTCTAGGATTTCCTTCTTTCACCTCCAGAACATTACCAAAATTAGAAATATCCTGTCCAGGAGTGACGCTGACAAACTAGTCCAAGCATTTGTTACTTCAAGGCTGGACTATTGTAATTCTTTACTATCAGGATGTCCACAAAATGCAGTTAAAAGCCTTCAGCTGATTCAAAATGCTGCAGCAAGAGTTCTGATGAAAATTAAAAAGAGAGATCATATTTCTCCTATTTTAGCTTCCCTTCATTGGCTCCCTGTTAAATCCAGAATATAATTTAAAATTCTCCTCCTCACATATAAAGCCCTTAATGATCTAGCTCCATCATACATCAGAGATCTGATTGGTCCATATGTTCCTAACAGAGCACTTTGTTCTCAGACTGCAGGTTTACTGGTGGTTCCTAGAGTCTCTAGAAGTAGAATGGGAGGCAGATCCTTTAGTTATCAGGCTCCTCTCCTGTGGAACCAGCTCCCAGTTTTAGTCCGTGAGGCAGACACCCTGTCTACTTTTAAGGCTAGGTTTAAAACTTTCCTTTTTGATAAAGCTTATAGTTAGAGTGGCTTAGTTTATCCTGAGCTATCTCTGTAGTTATGCTGCTATAGGCTTAGGCTGCTGGAGGACATAATGACCACTTTCACCCTCTTCGCTACATTCTCATACTACTCTCCAATTTAGCATTATTTGCTGTTATTTCAGCTTTTAACTTTATGTTCTCTCTTTTCTCTTCCTAGAAGCTACACCTGGCCTGACTCTGTGTCTACCTGTGACACCTTTCTGGAGAGGGGTATCGTCTGAGCTTCTGCTGGCAACAACTTAATGCTCACCCTCTACAGATGATCCACATGGTCCTGTCTTTCAGTGTTTAACCCTTTCTCTCTCCTAGACATGGCTACTGACTGAGCTTCTACTGTAACTAACTCTATGTGCTCTCTTTCAGACTCTAAACTTGAAAACTGACTCAGAGTTTATCTGTTCTTTCTTTCTAGATGAAACGACTAAAGGAGCTACATCCATTAACATTTACTTTTCCTTCCCATAGAAAGTACTCCTGGATCAGTGCTTCTTTGTTCTCTTTGTGTCTCTGCTCTGTTCTCTCAAACCCCCAGTCGGTCGTGGCAGATGGCCGCTCACACTGAGCCTGGTTCTGGTTCTGCTGGAGGTTTCTTCCTGTTAAAAGGGAGTTTTTCCTCTCCACTGTCGCTACATGCATGCTCAGTATGAGGGATTGCTGCAAAGTCAACACCAGTGACTGTCCACTGTCTCTATATGCTCATCCAGGAGGAGTGAATGCTGCAAGTCACTGACTGGATGCAATCTGCTGGGTTTCCTTAGATAGAAAAACTTTTTATCCAATTTGAGTAAATAACTGAATCTGACTGAACTGTTCAATGATTAGGATTAATTGGAATATATGAACCTGACTGTTGTGAAGAACCTTGAGACGACATGTGTTGTGAATTGGCGCTATATAAATAAACTGAATTTAATTGAATTGAAATTTCAGTGATTATCTCTTGCCAAAAGAAATGTTACCTCTATGACCACATTTATTTAGAAAGCCTCCCATATTAGATCAAATAAGAGGTGTTTTTAGGAATTTTGCATTTATATTCCATTCAAACTCTCTAATTAAGGCTATTTGCGGTATGTGCCCATCTTCGAATACCTGCTTCCTGCAGAATAATGCGCAATGTCACATAGCTCAGTAAAGCTCAATACCAAAGTCAACTGCTTGATGCTGTCATGTTAGCCTGGAACAAAATGAGGACCGTTTCTGACATCTGTGATCTATACTACAATAAAATAAGGCAGTTCTGAAGAGTCCAACCTAGTACCACCAGGGTGTACCTAATAAAGTGGCTGTTGAGTTTATGTTGATGGTGGGTGGGCGTCATCTTGGCCCTTCACGCAAGCATCCATCCTTTGTCTATACCTGCTTATTCTGGTATGGTAGTGGGGAGGGGGGTGTTCTGGTGTCTGTCTCCAGCAGTCAACTGGTGAGAAGTGAGGTCCACCCTGGACAGGCTACCAGTCCATTGCAGGACAACACCGAGACACACAGGACAAACAACCATGCAGACACTCACACCAAAGGGCAATTTAGAGAGACCAATTAATAGTCATCATTTTGGACTGTGGGAGGAAGTCAGAGTACCTGGAGAGAACCCACAGGAAGAACATGCAGACTGCATGCCACGCCACGCCAGGCCATAATTCAAACCCAGGACCTTCTCACTGCTGGGCAACAATGCTAACCACAGCGACATGGTGCTGACCTGATACGTTCATGCCCAACGTTTTCATTTTGAAATTGTTTATTAGGCAATTGAGGCAGTCAGGAAACATTCATCCATCCATCGTCTACACCCGCTTGTCCTGGTTAGGAATTGTTGATATGAATATATCAATCAATATGATTGTTGCTGTTAAATTTCTCCTGTTTTCCTTTTTTTGTGAACTAGAAAAATCTGAGTTTGAGTTTCTGGAGATCAAGAATCAAAAAGCACGGGACAGCTCCTTTCCTCACAACTTCACCTGTTGTTTCTCTGCTATGTATAACTTCACTAATGTCTTGCAGGTAAAATCACATCATATTTTCTTTAGTAGAAAAATACACCTGTAGAAAAATTCAAGATAGTCAATATTCAAGAGGAAATAAAGATATTGGTTATTTCATTATGAATTACTTTAAATGTTAACGTATTCTTTAGTACCTTTTTTATGAAACACAGTTGGGAACCAACTTTGTTGTGTTTCTAAGCCTACTTCATTATAGTTTTAATAAAAATATCTATACTCTTTTGCAGCTGGTGCAGAGTCTGGAGATGCTTCAGTTACTGGGAGTGAACAGAGTCGTGGTCTACAAGACAAACTGCAGCGCCGATACCCAACGTGTTCTGGAGTACTACTCAGGCAAAGGTTGAGTATGATCCCGTCCAGCTGTGCCTTTATTCATAAACAACCCATTATAATGTAGGCGTTAACCAGACTGCCATTTGCAACTAAATATAACGGAAATGGTGAGAAGATGTGGGTTTAGTGGGTTTATCTGGGAAGCTGCTAATTTCAAACCAGCATCAAGATAACTAGCCCAAGGTTTAAAATAACAGAAACAACGCAAATGCATTAAAAATCGATAGGGACCTTCAACAACACATAAACACACGCATTCATATATGTGCTTTATTAGGTCAACCCTGCTGAAACTGTTAGGCTTCCTGCCTTATGAAATGCCGTAATTCTTTATATCATTGTTATTAGATCTGCTGTCACCTATTATCATTTGGAACCAGTCTGCCTTTTCTCCTCAGACATCATCAAGGTCTTTTCATCCACACAGCTGGAGCTCTCATCTTTTCTTTCCGGACAATTTTCTGTAAACCTGAGTGATGGCAGAGTGAAAATACCTGATCATCAGCAGGTCTTGAAATACTCAGACCAACCCGCATGGAACCATCACCCCTGCCATGTTCAAAGTCACTTCAGCCCCTTTATTTCCCCATCCTGATGCTCAGTTTGAACTTCAGAAGGTCGTCTTCACTGCATCCGAATGCCTAAATGCTCTGAGCTGCTGCCATAAGATTGGCTGATTCACTAATTGAGTAAATCAGCTAATAAATAGGTGTACCTAATAAAGTGGCATGTGAGCGTATATACAGAGATACATGTTCACCAGTTCATTGAGGCTGATGTTACTTTAGCTAAACAATCTTAAAGAGATTGGGTAACAGAAGACACGTTTAATTCATTTTCATTTTGTTTTCTTTATTTTTTTCAGCTTTTAATTAACTTACATACTATATTAATAAGAATGTGTTACTCTTGGCCCACCAGTTTTAGCATGTGTGTATTTCAAAGGTTCATACATGAACAAACACAGCAGTGCTAATTTTCTGTTGGGTTGAAGAAGATTTTTAAAATTCGTTGAAAATAAAGTGGTTGCTGAGAGAACTGAAACAACCCAACCTTCCTGTATTTCTTCAGGTTTAGTTGAGGTGATTCCTTGGTCTCTGGCTAAGTATCTGAAGGTATCTCAAAAAGCTAAGCCTGAACAAGATCCTGGGGACCTCCACTACTTCGGTCAGCTCCCAGCTCTCAATGACTGCCTTTACAGATACATGTACCGGTCCAAATATGTGGCTCTGCATGATCTTGACGAGCTCATCCTGCCGCAGTCGGTCAACAGGTAGAGCTTCTCTTTTACAGTGAAATGACTTCATGTTTAAAAGAAATAATGGTCATACATGTTCTAATGCAGCTGATGCCTTCATTGTATAATGTTACAAAGTGCAGTAGACACCCAGAGGGTCCTAGCCAGGGCCAGTTTATGAGAAGCAGTAGGTCTGGACCAAGATTATTATCATTAATGAAAACTAACGAAATAAAGAAAACTACAAGTAAAAAAACATTTTCGTTAACTGAAATAAAACTAAAAATGACTTTGTAAAACTTTGTAAGAAAAAGGAAAACTAACTAATGAGTTAGTAATGAGTGTTCACAAAACTAACAGAAACTTACTGAATTTACAGAGATAATGTGCTTGGTTTTGGTTTGTGTCTCATAGTATGAAGTCTAGTTTCTGGCTGTTGTTGTTTTTTCTTCTCGCTGTGCCGCATACCGCCAGCAGAGGGCGGGTACGTCAGTCAAGTCATCTGTGCGGTCTGTCCACGAGTGCACGAGTGAGCATGTTTTGCCCAACAACAGCTGTTAGGGTAGCTGGTCGCACTGCTGCTAACGTTACAGACAGAGTAGAAGAAGAGCTGAACTGTCTTAGATTGGGATGATCCTTGGACTGGACTTATCCTTGGATTGCAGAACTACAGGCCTATATCAAACCTCCTCTTCATCAGTAAGATTATTGAAAAAGCTGCGTTTCAACAGTTAAACAACTTCCTAACAACGACCAACCGTTTCGATGTCTTCCAGTCAGGTTTCCTGCTCACCACAGTACAGAGACTGCTCTTGTCAAGGTGTTCAATGACATCCGTATAAATGCAGACTGTGGAAGAACCACGGTGCTGGTATTATTGGACCTTAGTGCAGCATTCGACACTGTTGATCACTCCATTTTATTAGAGCACCTGGAAAACTGGGTCGGTCCTTCTGGTACAGCACTCAACTGGTTTAAATCCTACTTGAAGGACAGGGACTTTTTTGTGTCAGTAGGTAACTTTACATCAGAGATCACAAAAATAACATGTGGCGTTCCCCAAGGGTCCATCTTAGGGCCCCTTCTATTCAATATCTACATGCTCCCCCTAACTCAGATTTTAATAAACAACAACGTAAGTTATCATAACTATGCAGACGACACACAGCTATACGTTACGATGTCACCAGGTGACCATGAACCCATTCAAGCGCTGGGTAAATGCTTAGAAGAAATCAATGCATGGATGGGCCTAAATGTTCTTCAGCTGAATCAAAACAAAACTGAAGTAATAATCTTTGTACCAAAGGAAGAGCGTTTAAAAGTTAGCACACAGCTTCAGTTAATACAGCTAGAAACCACCAGTCAGGCTGGAAACCTGGGTGTAGTGATGGACTCAGACCTGAACCTTCAGAGGAACATAAAGACAGTAACAAGGTCGACCTTCTATCACCTAAAGAACATCTCCAGGATTAAAGGACTAATGTCTCAGCAGGACCTTGAAAAACTAATTCATGCGTTCATCTTTAGTAGAATTGATTACTGCAACGGTGTCTTCACAGGTCTGCCTAAAAAGTGGATCAATCAGCTGCAGTTGATCCAGAACGCTGCTGCCCGCGTCCTCCCTAGAACTAAGAAAGTGGGGAACATCGGCCCGGTTCTAAAGTCCCTACACTGGCTCCCTGTAGCTCAGAGAATAGACTTTAAAATACTTCTGTTAGTCTGTAAATCACTGAATGGCTTAGCACCAAAATACATTACAGACTTGTTGTCAGTGGATCAACCACCCAGACCTCTCAGGTCTTCTGGCTCAAATCTACTCTGCAGAACCAGAACCAGAACTAAACATGGAGAAGCAGCTTTTAGTTCTTATGCTCCACTAACCTGGAATAAACTCCCAGAAAACTGGAAAAGCGCTGAAACCCTAAGTTGCTTCAAATCAAGATTAAAAACCTATTTGTTTAGAGCGGCCTTTGACTGGGCCATCTAAACATTATTAGTTAAGTTTTCAGTCTAATGCTCCTTTCATTTAATTATCAATCATTTTATCATAAATGTTTTATTTATTTTTCATTATCATCTTTTTAATTATTAATTTTTCTTCTCTTTAATTATTTAATTACCTTTATGCCATTGTAATCTACTTTTCCTATTATGTCTCTTTCTTTTTTTCATGTGCAGCACTTTGAATCGACTTGCTACTGAAATGTGCTTTATCAATAAACTCGCCTTGCGTTGTTTCTCATCTAAATATAACCAACTTCTAAAGGGTATCTGAAACAAAAATCTTTTTTTTTATTGTATTTTTTCAGCATGTTATAAATTCTATTGTTTTTGGAGAGAATTTTGATGATATTATCTCTCTGTTTTAGAATAGTGAACGTCTGATAGAAAAGAAGACAGAAGGGAAATAGACTGATAGAAAGAAGAGTAAAGCTAAGAGCAGAAGAGTGTTAGAAACAGGAGGAGTGGAAAGAAGACAGGTATTACTGCTGCTATTAGAAAATGCTAACAACAGTGTGGATAGACACTTTCCTGCTATTGCACTTGATTTTTATAGTTTAATTATGAATAAATATTTCAAAATAAATGAAACTGTAACTGTACTGTTTTTATTATATCTTTATAACATTTAATTATTTTAATTTCTGAGGTGGAAATGTCCCCGGATCTGATTTCAGATAAAAAACCTAAAATTATAACTGAAACTTTTCAAAAAATGAATAACTAAACTAGCAAACAAATTCTGAAAACTCATAAAAACTAAAATAGAATTGAAAATGTGAAGTCAAAACTAAATAAAAATAAAAACTAATGAAAACTAAAAAACCTTTAAAACCTTGGTGTGCTCAGAGACCGTGATGTTGAGCCGGCAGAGGTCCTGACTGATATAATATATTCAATTCAATTCAATTCAAAAATACTTTATGAATCCCAAAGGGAAATTAAATGTTGTAGCTCATATTATGAAGGTTTCCTCAAAGAGTCGTTGTAGATGCTGATGTCTGTGGGCAGGAAGGATCTCCTGTAGCGCTCCGTCTTACAGCAGATCTGAAGAAGCCTCTGACTGAAGACACTCTGTTGCTGAAGGACAGTCTCATGAAGAGGATGCTCAGGGTTCTCCATAATGTTCTTCATTTTATGAAGAATCCGTCTTTCCACAATGATCTCCAGAGGTTCCAGAGTCTCCAGAACAGAACCAGCCTTCTTTATCAGCTTGTTGAGCTTTTTTAAGTCTCTGGTTCTGATGCTGCTTCCCCAGCAGATGATGGAGAAGAGATCAGACTCTCCACAACAGACTTATAGAAGATCTGCAGCATCTTGCTGCAAACACCAAAGGACCTAAGCTTCCTCAAGAAGTACAGTCTGCTCTGTCCCTTCTTGTAGATGGCTTCACAGTTGCATCTCCACTCTAGTCTGTTGTCCAGGTGAACACCGAGGTATTTATACTCCTCCACCACCTCCACTTCTTCTCCCATGATAGAAATAGTTTTTGACTTATTCCTGTTTCTCTTCAACTCTACAATCATCTCCTTTGTTTTAGTCACGTTCAAAATGAGATGATTGTTTCCACACCATGCCACAAAGTGGTCCACCACCTTCCTGTACTCAGCTTCTTGTCCATCTCTGATCCACCAACGACTGCAGAATCATCTGAGTATTTCTGCAGATGACAGGAGTCTGTCTTGTACTGGAAGTCTGAGGTGTACAGAGTGAAAAGGAATGGTGAGAGTACAGTCCCCTGTGGTGCTCCTGTGCTGCTGACTACCTGGTTAGACTCACAACCCTTCAGTCTCATTTAACATCTCCCTCAGCCATGCCCCCATACACAGCTGCTTAAAGACATCCACCATAGTTCCAGTAGCAAAGAAATCAGTTATATCCTGTCTTAACTATAACGTCCTGTCACACTGACTCCGTTTGTGATGTAATGCTTTGAATGGCTCATCAAACCACACAACAGGCAGTCTTCCACAGTCTACAGTTTGCCTGTCATTCCAACTTCTCCACTGAGGACGCAAAATCCACCACCCTGAACTAATCGCCCATATGGAATATAAAGACACCTATGCTAGACTCCAGTGCATTGACTTTAGTACAGAGTTTAATATTATCACCCAGCAGAGACTAATAGAAGAACTACTCATGCTTGAACTGAACACCACCTTATGTCTCTTAATCCTGGAGTTTCTGACCAAGAGACCTCAGATTGTTCGTACCAGGAAAAACACCTCCAAACCTATTATACTAACCATTGGATCTCCTCAAGATTGTGTTCTCAGCCCACTGCTATTTACTCTAACACACGACTGTGTATCCAGATAACTGGGGAACCTAATCACCAGGTTCACATATGACAACACAGCGTTAGGACCGATTAGCAGAAACAATGAATCAAAGTACAGGAAAGAAGTATAACAACTGGAAGGTTGGTGGAGAGAGAGCATCAGGTTTGTAGGTGTGCAGATCTAGCGGGACCCAAGCTGGCACAAAACATCCCAGTAATCTATTTCCATCCTGGGAGAAGAAGTGGAGGTGGTGGAGGAGTATAAATACCTTGGTGTTCACCTGGACAACACACTAGAGTGGAGATGCAACTGTGAAGCCATCTACAAGAAGGGACAGAGCAGACTGTACTTCTTGAGGAAGCTTAGGTCCTTTGGTGTTTGCAGCAAGATGCTGCATATCTTCTATAAGTCTGTTGTGGAGAATCAGATCTCTTCTCCATCATCTGCTGGGGAAGCAGCATCAGAACCAGAGACTTAAAAAAGCTCAACAAGGTCATAAAGAAGACTGGTTCTGTTCTGGGGACTCCTCTGGAACCTCTGGAGATCATTGTGGAAAGACGGATTCTTCATAAAATGAAGAACATTATGGAGAACCCTGAGCATCCTCTTCATGAGACTGTCCTACAACAACAGAGTGTCTTCAGTCAGAGGCTTCTTCAGATCTACTGTAAGACGGAGCGCTACAGGAGATCCTTCCCGCCCACAACCATCAGCATCTACAACGACTCTTTGAGGAAACCTTCATAATATGAGCTACAACAACATTTAATTTCCCTTTGGGATTAATAAAGTATTTTTGAATTGAATTGAATTAATCAGAATTTGGGCCCAGCAAAGACTGCAGTTCCTGAGGAGGTTGAAACAAGCCTCTCTCTCCACCAGCATCCTCAGAACTTTCTAGAGAGATGCGGTTCGAACACAGTTACTAAGTGTGGTATACCAGCTGCTGTATGAAAAGGATAAAAAGGTCCTGCAGAGCAGCTGAGAAGATCATTGGAGCTTCACTCCCCTCGGTCCAAGATATCTTTCAAAACATCTGCGAGGGCAGGGCAATGAAGATCATCAAGGACCCCTCACAACTGCTTCATAAATTTCTCTAAAGACTGCCATCAGGCAAACAGCACCGCTGTCAAAATGGCAAAACCTCCAGTCCGGTCAACAGTTTTCAATTGCTGTTAGGATGCTGAACTGCTCAATAAGAGCTACACCCAAGTGTCTTCGGCAATGTTTTAGTTATAGTTTTTATTATTATTATTATTATCATCATACAAACAAATTCAAAATGTTTTATTGCAGTGATTCATCTAGAGTCTTTATTTATAACTTATTATTACTTATTTATTACTTTTCAAATTCTTACGAGTTTTTAAATTTCTTATGTTGACCCTAGAAAAGATTTTGCCGCACAACATTTGTTTGTTCAGCAGGTTGACAATAAAGCCTGGTTAATGATCAAATACGTCTAATTTGCCTCTGTTCACTCAGTATGACGTTTTACTGTTTTCTTCTCTACAGCTGGTTGGAGTTGTTGCCCCTGCTGGAAAAGACGTACGGGACTGAGAGGTGTTACATGTTTGAGAACAACTGGATCCCCAGTGAGTTTGCATTGCCTCCTCCACCACCTAAAACTCTGCCTCCACAGGACCAGTGGCAGAACATATCAGGGGTGAACATCCTGGCTCACCTGTACAGAGAGCCCTTCAAACCTTGGTTAAGACAAAACAACTTCAAGATTATTATCAACCCCCGAGCTGTGTTTGCCACTACTGTCCACGGAGTGTTGAAGTCAAAGAAATCCTGCGCCTGGGTTGATAGGAATTTAGCCCGGATGTACCACATAAAGTAAGCTAATGCCTATGAACTTTAAACTTCGGGTCCACCAGTCATGTTTCTTTAAATGACTGAAACCAATCTTAAAACTTCAAACTGTGTTTCTTAAGCTTATATTCAATTCAATTCAGTTTTATTTATATAGCACCAATTCACAAATGTTGTCTCAAGACACTTTACAAAGTCAATTCAATCCAATCATACAAGGCAAGGCACGTTTAGTTATTAAGCACATTTCAGTAGCAAGACAATTCAAAGTGCTGCACATGAAAAAAAAGAAAAAGAGACATAATAGGAAAAGTAGATTACAGCAGCATAATGGTATTTAAACAATTAACGAACACAAATAATTAAAGAGAATAAAAAATGAATAATTATAAGATGATAATGAAAAATAAATAAAACATTTATGATAAAAATGATTGATAACAAAATGAAAGGAAAGTTGGACTGAAAACTCAAATAATAATGTTTAGATGGCCCTGTCAAAGGCCGCTCTAATTGATTTAGATCGCTGATTTTTGTGGTCTCTGATGTAAAGTTACCTATGTTGGAATTATGATTATTGATCAATTAATATTTATCAAGAATTATAATTAACAATCATAATTTGAGAAAATCAATTTCTTAACCAAAATCCTCATTTATGAATTGAGACCAGAGATGTCTTCTGGTGTTGTAATTGTGGCTCAACGTCTTTGATAATTACAATCATTAAATACTCAGTAATAATTAATAACTATTACCAGAGATGTCACTGTTTAATCGACCGTTTCTGCCGAAATGTGGGGAACTTTTAACCTTATCTTGACTGACGAATTACTCTTGCACAAAATAAACCCAGAAACGCCTTCTGTTACCATCTATGTGAATATTTATTAAATCACAGCCTGATACAATCTGCTCTTCTGATTTAATAATCTGCACCAACTCAAACATGCAAAGTTCTACATAAAAAGGGGTAAAATATCTTCTAACTAAACAAAATAAAGCAAAAAAGCAGTGGGTGTGTATTGAATAAACCAGCAGTTATGGCAAAAATGATAATATGATAATAAGGATATGGTTGTGAGTGGAGGTGGGGGCGCAGCTCCAACTGTAACTCAGTTCTACTCAGTCATAAAACCTCCCCCAACTCTTGAGCAGATAAAGAGTTATAAAACTTTTGGCAGCAAGCTAGCAAGCAGTGAGGTTGAAGACAAAGAAAATGGGGAATTTCACCATGAGGTTATTTTAACAGTCCAGTCTCACAGCGCACCTGCGCTTGATCTCAGGTGTTCAATAACCCTGCAAAACACACACAAAGCTGGGAGCGCGGCGGCCTCCAGACGTCAAACACGGCACATCAAATTTCAATAAAAAGGTTACATGCACATATCATTCAGAACACATTAGATTAAATAGCGAATCTCATCGCACTAAAACCTCCTGTACCCTGCCCAGACTTTCTAAGAAAGAAATAAAAATAAAGGATGGGTTTTACTTGTCGTTGTCTCCTCTGAGCAGAGGGAGAGAGAGGGGGGGGGGGAAGTTGGAAGTTACTGTGCGTCCACAGTTAACTTCAGGAAGAGCGGTCATTCTTTGTCCTCTGGCCTCCTTGGCGAAAGGGGAAAATATGATCTGACCGTCAGGAGTCAACTGGACGAAACAAGGGGGCGATCCGTCTCCTTGAAACTCCGTGGTTTTTTTTGGTTACGTGTTAAACTCACGTCTTCGATCGGCAAAGTGAAATTTCTGTCCTTCTTATTCCAGTAACCTCTTTTATGAATTTTTCGTTGGCCAACAAGAGAGAATAAATGAAAACTCCACGTGGGACCTCTTCTTCTACAGAGAGATGCTTCAGTTGCGTGGTAACCGTGTCAAGGTCTCCAGCTGAAGGCGTTCTTTAAAGGGGGTCACCTTCCTTTATAATCTCCTGTGACACCAGACTTGGGACGCCCCCGTCATATCAGCTGCAGTGGCCGATGGGATTTGTAGTAACGGACTGTCCTGGATACAAAATGGCCGAAACGCCGGAAGGCCTGGTGGTGTCCAGCAACGTGCAAATGGTCCAATATTCAGCAAACATGTGGTCCAACACCAACTGACCCAAAAACGTCCCTGTCCTTCAAGTAGGATTTAAACCAGTTGAGTGCTGTATCAGAAAGGCCGACCCAGTTTTCCAGGCGCTCTAATAAATTTACCCAGCGCTTGAATGGGTTCATGGTCACCTAGTGACATCGTAACGTATAGCTGTGTGTCGTCTGCATAGTTATGATAACTTACGTTGTTGTTTATTAAAATCTGAGTTAGGGAGAGCATGTAGATATTGAATAGGAGGGGCCCTAAGATGGACCCTCGGGGAACACCACATGTGATTTTTGTGTCTCTGATGTAAAGTTACCTACTGACACAAAAAAGTCCCTGTCCTTCAAGTAGAATTTAAACCAGTTGAGTGCTGTACCAGAAAGGCTGACCCAGTTTTCCAGGCGCTCTAATAAAATGGAGTGATCAACAGTGTCGAATGCTGCACTAAGGTCCAATAATACCAGCACTGTGGTTCTTCCACAGTCTGCATTTATACGGATGTCATTGAACACCTTGACAAGAGCAGTCTCTGTACTGTGGTGAGCAGGAAGCCTGACTGGAAGACATCGAAGCGGTTGGTGGTTGTTAGGAAGTTGTTTAACTGTTGAAACACAGCTTTTTCAATCATCTTACTGATGAAGGGGAGGTTTGATATAGGCCTGTAGTTCTGCAATCCAAGGATAAGTCCAGTCCAAGGATCAGCCCATTTCTTACAAAGCTTTACAAAGTCACTTTTAGTTTTATTTCAGTTAACGAAAATGTTTTTTTAAAGTTTTTTAGTTTTCATTAGTTTTTATTTTTATTTAGTTTTGACTTCACATTTTCAATTCTATTTTAGTTTTTATGAGTTTTCAGAATTTGTTTGCTAGTTTAGTTATTCATTTTTTGAAAAGTTTCAGTTATAATTTTAGTTTTTTTTTCTGAAATCAGATCCGGGGACATTTCCACCTCAGAAATTAAAATAATTAAATGTTATAAAGATATAATAAAAACAGTACAGTTACAGTTTCATTTATTTTGAAATATTTATTCATAATTAAACTATAAAAATCAAGTGCAATAGCAGGAAAGTGTCTATCCACACTGTTGTTAGCATTTTCTAATAGCAGCAGTAATACCTGTCTTCTTTCCACTCCTCCTGTTTCTAACACTCTTCTGCTCTTAGCTTTACTCTTCTTTCTATCAGTCTATTTCCCTTCTGTCTTCTTTTCTATCAGACGTTCACTATTCTAAAACAGAGAGATAATATCATCAAAATTCTCTCCAAAAACAATAGAATTTATAACATGCTGAAAAAATACAATAAAAAAAAAGATTTTTGTTTCAGATACCCTTTAGAAGTTGGTTATATTTAGATGAGAAACAACGCAAGGCGAGTTTATTGATAAAGCACATTTCAGTAGCAAGTCGATTCAAAGTGCTGCACATGAAAAAAAGAAAGAGACATAATAGGAAAAGTAGATTACAATGGCATAAAGGTAATTAAATAATTAAAGAGAAGAAAAATTAATAATTAAAAAGATGATAATGAAAAATAAATAAAACATTTATGATAAAATGATTGATAATTAAATGAAAGGAGCATTAGACTGAAAACTTAACTAATAATGTTTAGATGGCCCAGTCAAAGGCCGCTCTAAACAAATAGGTTTTTAATCTTGATTTGAAGCAACTTAGGGTTTCAGCGCTTTTCCAGTTTTCTGGGAGTTTATTCCAGATTAGTGGAGCATAAGAACTAAAAGCTGCTTCTCCATGTTTAGTTCTGGTTCTGGTTCTGCAGAGTAGATTTGAGCCAGAAGACCTGAGAGGTCTGGGTGGTTGATCCACTGACAACAAGTCTGTAATGTATTTTGGTGCTAAGCCATTCAGTGATTTACAGACTAACAGAAGTATTTTAAAGTCTATTCTCTGAGCTACAGGGAACCAGTGTAGGGACTTTAGAACCGGGCCGATGTGCTCCACTTTCTTAGTTCTAGTGAGGACGCGGGCAGCAGCGTTCTGGATCAACTGCAGCTGTCTGATCCACTTTTTAGGTAGACCTGTGAAGACACCGTTGCAGTAATCAATTCTACTAAAGATGAACGCATTAATTAGTTTTTCAAGGTCCTGCTGAGACATTAGTCCTTTAATCCTGGAGATGTTCTTTAGATGATAGAAAGCCGACCTTGTTCCTGTCTTTATGTTCCTCTGAAGGTTCAGGTCTGAGTCCATCACTACACCCAGGTTTCCAGCCTGACTGGTGGTTTCTAGCTGTATTAACTGAAGCTGTGGGCTAACTTTTAAACGCTCTTCCTTTGGTACAAAGATTATTACTTCAGTTTTGTTTTGATTCAGCTGAAGAACATTTAGGCCCATCCATGCATTGATTTGTTCTCAGCATTTACCCAGCGCTTGAATGGGTTCATGGTCACCTGGTGACATCGTAACGTATAGCTGTGTGTCGTCTGCATAGTTATGATAACTTACGTTGTTGTTTATTAAAAATCTGAGTTAGGGGGAGCGTGTAGATATTGAATAGAAGGGGCCCTAAGATGGACCCTTGGGGAACGCCACATGTTATTTTTGTGATCTCTGATGTAAAGTTACCTACTGACACAAAAAAGTCCCTGTCCTTCAAGTAGGATTTAAACCAGTTGAGTGCTGGACCAGAAAGGTTGACCCAGTTTTCCAGGTGCTCTAATAAAATGGAGTGATCAACAGTGTCGAATGCTGCACTAAGGTCCAATAATACCAGCACCGTGGTTCTTCCACAGTCTGCATTTATACGGATGTCATTGAACACCTTGACAAGAGCACTCTGTACTGTGGTGAGCAGGAAGCCTGACTGGAAGACATCAAAGCGGTTGGTCGTTGTTAGGAAGTTGTTTAACTGTTGAAACACAGCTTTTTCAATCATCTTACTGATGAAGGGGAGGTTTGATATAGGCCTGTAGTTCTGCAATCCAAGGATAAGTCCAGTCCAAGGATCATCCCAATCTAAGACAGTTCAGCTCTTCTTCTACTCTGTCTGTAACGTTAGCAGCAGTGCGACCAGCTACCCTAACAGCTGTTGTTGGGCAAAACATGCTCACTCGTGCACTCGTGGACAGACCGCACAGATGACTTGACTGACGTACCCGCCCTCTGCTGGCGGTATGCGGCACAGCGAGAAGAAAAAACAACAACAGCCAGAAACTAGACTTCATACTATGAGACACAAACCAAAACCAAGCACATTATCTCTGTAAATTCAGTAAGTTTCTGTTAGTTTTGTGAACACTCATTACTAACTCATTAGTTAGTTTTCCTTTTTCTTACAAAGTTTTACAAAGTCATTTTTAGTTTTATTTCAGTTAACGAAAATGTTTTTTTACTTGTAGTTTTCTTTATTTCGTTAGTTTTCATTAATGATAATAATCTTGGTCCAGACCTACTGCTTCTCATAAACTGGCCCTGGCTAGGACCCTCTGGGTGTCTACTGCACTTTGTAACATTATACAATGAAGGCATCAGCTGCATTAGAACATGTATGACCATTATTTCTTTTAAACATGAAGTCATTTCACTGTAAAAGAGAAGCTCTACCTGTTGACCGACTGCGGCAGGATGAGCTCGTCAAGATCATGCAGAGCCACATATTTGGACCGGTACATGTATCTGTAAAGGCAGTCATTGAGAGCTGGGAGCTGACCGAAGTAGTGGAGGTCCCCAGGATCTTGTTCAGGCTTAGCTTTTTGAGATACCTTCAGATACTTAGCCAGAGACCAAGGAATCACCTCAACTAAACCTGAAGAAATACAGGAAGGTTGGGTTGTTTCAGTTCTCTCAGCAACCACTTTATTTTCAACGAATTTTAAAAATCTTCTTCAACCTAACAGAAAATTAGCACTGCTGTGTTTGTTCATGTATGAACCTTTGAAATACACACATGCTAAAACTGGTGGGCCAAGAGTAACACATTCTTATTAATATAGTATGTAAGTTAATTAAAAGCTGAAAAAAATAAAGAAAACAAAATGAAAATGAATTAAACGTGTCTTCTGTTACCCAATCTCTTTAAGATTGTTTAGCTAAAGTAACATCAGCCTCAATGAACTGGTGAACATGTATCTCTGTATATACGCTCACAGCTTTTTCAATAATCTTACTGATGAAGGGGAGGTTTGATATAGGCCTGTAGTTCTGTAGTAGCAGCTTGTCCAAGTTGCTCTTTTTCAATAGAGGTTTGATAATTGCTGTTTTCAGGGCCTGGAGGAAAACACCTGACAAAAGGGACGTGTTTATTATTTGTGTTTTAAATCAGATGTTATTACAGGCAAAACTTTCTTAAGGAAAGCTGTGGGTAAAACATCGAGACAGCAGGAAGAAGAGCTTAGTTGCTGTACGATTTCTTCTAAGTTTTTATAGTTTATTTGGTGAAATTTGGACATTTTGTCAAAATCAGTTCTAGTTTTTTCAGTGAAGAAGTTAGCACATTAATTGCAGGCCCTGGTAGAGTGGAGTTCAGATGCTACAGTTACAGGAGGGTTTGTTAGCCTGTCGACCGTGGCAAATAATGCACGAGCATTGTTAATGTTTTTGCTGATGATCTCAGAGAAGATACAGACTTCAAGTCAGGTCCATACGTTTCAGACTGAGGATGATAACCGGAGGTCACCGATACTTTAGCCCCAAGGGTGGCTCAGAACTCCTTCCAAACCCGGGTGATGAACTGGGGGCCTCGGTCAGACAAGATATCTCGAGGGATGCCATGTAGGCAAAACACGTGCTTAATCAGCAGTTTTGCCATCTGAAGAGCAGAAGGCAGTTTGTTTAGTGGGATGAGGTGACAGGCCTTCGAGAAGCGATCAATAACTGTGAGGATGGCGGTCATGCCACCGGAACATGGTAGACCTGTCACAAAGTCTATGGCAATGTGGGACCAGGGTCGTGAAGGTGTACTGAGTGGCTGTAAGAGACCAGCTGGAAGTCGGTTTGAGCTCTTATTCCTGGCGCAGGGCACACAAGGAGCAATGTAGTCGCTCACGTCTTGGTGCAGGGTGGGCCACCAGTACCTCCTGAAGATCGAGGCTATAGTTCGGGTGCCCCCGGGATGGGTAGCAAATCTGGCTGAGGGGTGCCATCCAATCAGACAAGGTCGTATGGCAACAGGAATGTAGAGGCGGCCCGCTGATCCATTACCGGGCCCCGGGTCATTAGGTAGGGCTTGCCGCACGATCTCCTCTATCTCCCAGGTTAATGCACCGACAGTACAGGAGGGAGGTAAAATAGGAACCGTTTCTTTCTCTGAGTCGTCATGGCCAAACTGACGTGAAAGGGCATCAGGCTTGGTATTCTCAGTTCCGGGCCTAAAAGAAATGGATAAATTAAAATGAGAGAAAAACAACGACCAACGTGATTGACGTGGATTAAGGCGTTTGGCAGACTGAATGTAAAATAAGTTTTTGTGGTCTGTCCATACCAGTACAGGATGTTCAGCCCCCTCCAGCCAGTGAGCCATTCCTCCAGCGCCAGCTTGATGGCCAGTAACTCCCTGTCGCCCACGTCGTAGTTCTGCTCAGCTGGAGAGAGGCGACGGGAGAAAAAGGCACAGGGGTGGAGTCTCCCGTCCAGGTCCGAGCTCTGGGAGAGTACAGCCCCTGCTTCTGTGTCCGAAGCAACCACCTCCAAGATGAACTGCTTGGTGGGGTCCGGGTGGATGAGCACGGGGGCCTGGGAGATTTGACTCTTGAGTCTGGAGAAGGCTGTGTCGGCTTCAGTGGTCCAGACATACGGCACCTTAGACGAGGTTAAGGCGGGTGGAGGTCTAGCCACCTGGTTGTAGTTCCAGCAGGTGGTGAATTGTCTGTAGAAGTTCGAGAATCCAAGAAACCGCTGTAGTTGTTTTCTGGAATCGGGTTGAGGCCAGTCCAAAACAGCCTTTTTCTTCTCCGGATCAGTGCGAACCTGTCCACCCTCGAGAATAAGGCCCAAGAAGCTGATGGATGACCTGTGGAATTCACACTTCTCAGCCTTCACGAAAAGTTGGTTCTCCAGGAGGCGTTGAAGAACCAGGCGGACATGTCGGCGATGATCGGTCAGGTTCCTGGAGTAAATTTAAATGTCATCTAAATAAACAAAAACAAAGGTGTTTAAATAGTCTCTCAAAACGTCATTCACCAGGGCCTGGAAAACCGCTGGAGCATTGCATAAGCCGAAAGGCATGACCAAGTATTTGAAGTGTCCCACAGGCATCTTGAAGGCGGTCTTCCATTCATCTCCCTGGCGGATACGTACTAAATGATAGACGTTTTTGAGATATAATTTGGTGAAAATGGTGGCGTCCTGTACCGGTTCAAAGGCTGAAGAGAGTAAGGGTAATGGATATTTGTTTTTAACTGTAATGGCATTTAGTCCTCTATAGTCTATACTACCGTCCTTTTTACCATCAAAGAATAATCCTGCTCCTTGGGGAGAAGACGAGGGGCAGATGATGCCAGCAGCTAAGGAGTCAGCTAAGTATTTCTCCAAAACTAGACGTTTGGGCTGAGAGATCTTAAATAAGCGGCTAGTGGGTAATGGAGCCCCGGGCAGAAGCTCGATAGCACAATCGTATGGGCGGTGGCTGGTGTTGGAGTTGTCCTTCTATACTCCTGCGTGTTCGTTTATTTGGTCAAAGCATCTTAATTCTGCGCGAGAAAAACTAAACTTAAATGTCTAAGAAAACAAAACACGGACTAGAGGTTGAAGTTGATTCACCCGGCCGGGGAAAGAGGTGCTGTTTCTGTGTAGTCAGGAACACGTCTGCTTTTTTCTCCCCTGCACCGTTCTTTTATTGAACACACACATACTACAGGAAATATACATTTTACATTTGTTGTGCAGCGCCTTCTCAGTTTCTCACACATTCTTTTGCTGAAGGTCAGTTTCTCACACATCTTCAGGAATCTTCAGTGAGTACCATGCCTCCCTAATCCACTGCCAGCTTCTCACGATACAGACAGAAAACACCTGCAACCTTTAACCTTGAATAATAAACACTCATTGTGTGACCACACTAGAAGCTACTGTTTAAGGATTTTTCTAACTCTCAAAAGCATAACTAAAAACTCCTAATAATAATCAATCTATAAGCAGCAAATCCCAAATATATCTTAGCTTTAGCTACTAATGATAAGGCATTTATATTTCCACACTGGGCAATGATATTGTACAGGCCTTACTAAAAACCTGTAGAAGGTCATGGTATTCGGGGGGAACCCTGGCTAAATCTGCTGGTTCGATTGCTTCTGTCTCCCCAGGATGAGTTCTAGTGGTAACAGCTGACCTTAAACAGGTCGACAAGCAACGGTCGGACCAGGAGTCTACCCTGAGTTCAACCCAGTTTAAGTGGGGGTTGTGGTCCCGTAACCAGGGGAAACCCAAAACCAAATCGCTCTGCGAAACCGGAAAAACCTGTAGGGAGATGAGCTCTCTATGGTTCCCTGATAACACTAATTCTAAAGGTCTGGTGCAGTGGGTGATGCTGTGCAATGCCTGTCCATCCAGAGCCAAGACCATGCGTGGAGTGGGCAGCTGCTCTAACTCTAAGTTAAGCTGGGTCACTAAAGTCTGATCTATCAGGTTCAGGTCACATCCTGAGTCTAACAGAGCCGTTAAAGGCACAGAGTTCTGATTTCATATCATCATGGCAGGTAAAGTAAATCTAGGGGCCTTAAGATTTAAGTCACGGCCGGCCGGTTGCCCCCCTATAACCGGCGGCCTCTCTCTTTTGGCCGAGCAGGACAAACTGATACTAGGTGAGCGGAAGAGCCACAGTAAAAACACTGGTGAGTCTCAAGGCGGCGTTGCCGCTCATCAGGAGACAAGCGCGCTCTACCCAATTGCATGGGTTCAGGGTCAGGAAAATTAATGGCTGTGGAAGGAGCGGAGGAGCGTAGAGGGGATGACTGTATGACCTTTGAGCACCTCGTTGTACATGAGTGCGTCTCCTTTCCCTCATTCTGTCGTCCAAACGGACCGCCAGGGCAATGTACTTGTTGAGCTCCTCCGGTTCATCAACTAGGGCCAACTCATCTTTTAGAGCCTCATCTAGAGCATGGAAAAAGGCTGTCTTTAGTGCAGTAGGATTCCAGCCTGAAGCGGCGGCTGCAGTAGGAAAATCTATGGTGAAGTCAGCCAGGGGCCGGTTACGTTGTTTCATGGTCCATAATTGGCGAGCAACAGCGGTCTGATCCACTGCCACCTCAAAGACCTGCACCGTGGGAATCTATCTGCCGACTGTGATCAGAAACTGCCCTATGGAGAGCCTCTGCTGGGTCCGGCTGGGTTGACTATTCTGTCATAGTTCTGACTGCCGACTTGACCCACATGCAGAGAACACTCAGAAACAAAGAACGTTTTAGTTATTTTATTTAAAGACTAGAACGAGGGTCCGGTGACAAGGAAGCCAGGATGAACTGTGATGGGGAGGAACAAGGGCAAGTAATAGATAATGGAAACAAAACGCAGTTTGCAGATATGCTTACTGATGGCCCCCTCCAGGAAGGTGCCACGGCTAAACACAGAGGCAGGACAGGTGTAGCAGGAAGAGAAAAAAAAATACCCTCCAAATGTTGTGAAAGTGGTCCAAATTTTAACAACCTGCCCAAACCAGTTTTTTTCCAGGCCGTGTTCAAAAGAAGCCTAATTGGGGGGAAACCAGTCCAGTCTGGCAAATTGCACAGCACTACACAGTTTACCCAAATCCCATAAAGAACTAAAGTAAACATCAATAACAATAAGCATGCCAGAGCATAATGTGTACACCTGATGATGCCCCCTTAACATTTCTGCATGAATGCTGTGAATGACATGAACTTGAATGAATGATTTAGGATTAGGATTAGAGATGTTTTCCCCCAAAAAAGGGCTGAAATAAATGATATGGTAGTTCTGATCTAACAAGCAGGGATGGATAAGATGAATCGAGTTGAATAGATGAAGGACAGAGTTACAAAGGTGGACAGGAAGTTGAGCTGCGAAGGTAGTGAGGGAAATGAGACAGCAGAGGCATGAGAATGATAGGTCGAGCCATGAAGGCAATGAGGTTGATGAATGAATTGAGCGGCAAAGGCAGGAGAATGATAGCTGAATCTACATATGCGAGAGAATGGTGACAGAGTCTGCGTAGGCGGGAAATGATAGATCATGCAGCGATGAAGAATGTACTGAGCCATGAAGCCATAAAAATGATAAATGGATGCAGGTGAGTGAGTCTGCGTAGGCATGAACATGATTTAGACAGAAGGACGATGACGCAGCTGAACCTGATGAAGGGGAGAATGAAGAGATGACGAGGAAGTGAGAGAATGAATGGATGACGATGACGGATGCTGACGAAGGACCTTGGAGAAACAGGGATAAGAGACATGAATTAAGATCAGACAATCTGTCTAAGATGATAAATATGATTTAATGAAGGGCCATCCATCCATCACCAGATAATGAAAGAAGTTCTTACTCATGAACTGAGAGATTTTTGGGCAGCTAACAAAGAGAAAGGTCTGGACAGACACAGGATGAGAAGGATGAAGATGACCAGCGGCCGAGTTGTTGAAGGGAAGCTGTTGAGACTCCTTGGGTGGCTGCAGTAATGGCTGCCCCTATTCTCAATCAATGGCTAGAAAACTGACAGAGGGCAGGTTGCATTGGATTAGAGTCTGTCTAAAATATATGAGGAACCAGGAGGCAGACATAGGGCTCCTACTGGAGTGAGAAAGAGGGGCATGATGGGTGATGTTTGAGTGCGAATTTGAACATGGCTTGAAATGAGCAGAACGGGTCATCGAGGCGAACAATAGAGATGAAACGGGGACCTTCCCTTTGGTATATTGAGATGGCATTTGAAATGATCAGAACCTGAAGTCTGAGAAGACTAAATATACTTAACCTGAAATCCGTAGAGGGCTTGAACATCATGGAGTTAGGATTAGATACAGGTCCTTCTCAAAATATTAGCATATTGTGATAAAGTTCATTATTTTCCATAATGTCATGATGAAAATTTAACATTCATATATTTTAGATTAATTGCACACTAACTGAAATATTTCAGGTCTTTTATTGTCTTAATACGGATGATTTTGGCATACAGCTCATGAAAACCCAAAATTCCTATCTCACAAAATTAGCATATTTCATCCGACCAATAAAAGAAAAGTGTTTTTAATACAAAAAACGTCAACCTTCAAATAATCATGTACAGTTATGCACTCAATACTTGGTCGGGAATCCTTTGGCAGAAATGACTGCTTCAATGCGGCGTGGCATGGAGGCAATCAGCCTGTGGCACTGCTGAGGTCTTATGGAGGCCCAGGATGCTTCGATAGCGGCCTTTAGATCATCCAGAGTGTTGGGTCTTGAGTCTCTCAACGTTCTCTTCACAATATCCCACAGATTCTCTATGGGGTTCAGGTCAGGAGAGTTGGCAGGCCAATTGAGCACAGTGATACCATGGTCAGTAAACCATTTACCAGTGGTTTTGGCACTGTGAGCAGGTGCCAGGTCATGCTGAAAAATGAAATCTTCATCTCCATAAAGCTTTTCAGCAGATGGAAGCATGAAGTGCTCCAAAATCTCCTGATAGCTAGCTGCATTGACCCTGCCCTTGATAAAACACAGTGGACCAACACCAGCAGCTGACACGGCACCCCAGACCATCACTGACTGTGGGTACTTGACACTGGACTTCTGGCATTTTGGCATTTCCTTCTCCCCAGTCTTCCTCCAGACTCTGGCACCTTGATTTCCGAATGACATGCAGAATTTGCTTTCATCCGAAAAAAGTACTTTGGACCACTGAGCAACAGTCCAGTGCTGCTTCTCTGTAGCCCAGGTCAGGCGCTTCTGCCGCTGTTTCTGGTTCAAAAGTGGCTTGACCTGGGGAATGCAGCACCTGTAGCCCATTTCCTGCACACGCCTGTGCACGGTGGCTCTGGATGTTTCTACTCCAGACTCAGTCCACTGCTTCCGCAGGTCCCCCAAGGTCTGGAATCGGCCCTTCTCCACAATCTTCCTCAGGGTCCGGTCACCTCTTCTCGTTGTGCAGCGTTTTCTGCCACACTTTTTCCTTCCCACAGACTTCCCACTGAGGTGCCTTGATACAGCACTCTGGGAACAGCCTATTCGTTCAGAAATGTCTTTCTGTGTCTTACCCTCTTGCTTGAGGGTGTCAATAGTGGCCTTCTGGACAGCAGTCAGGTCGGCAGTCTTACCCATGATTGGGGTTTTGAGTGATGAACCAGGCTGGGAGTTTTAAAGGCCTCAGGAATCTTTTGCAGGTGTTTAGAGTTAACTCGTTGATTCAGATGATTAGGTTCATAGCTCGTTTAGAGACCCTTTTCATGATATGCTAATTTTGTGAGATAGGAATTTTGGGTTTTCATGAGCTGTATGCCAAAATCATCCGTATTAAGACAATAAAAGACCTGAAATATTTCAGTTAGTGTGCAATGAATCTAAAATATATGAATGTTCAATTTTCATCATGACATTATGGAAAATAATGAACTTTATCACAATATGCTAATATTTTGAGAAGGACCTGTATGTCACACCCCAAAAACCGAAGCCAAGGCTGAGCAGAAAGAGATATGAATGAAGGAGAAGGGTGAGGAGGAAAGAGGATAATAAGAGCCTGACAGGCAAAGAAGGGGAAGGGCGTGAATCTGGCCAAAGTCAAGGGAAACATAAGGAAGTGCTGAGTAAGAGCTAAGCTGTGCCTAACGAGTGAAGGAGAAAAATGAAACAGACTGGCTGGAGAGGGAATGGAATAACCTGCTTAGGCGTGGAGGATGCATATTTAGATGAGTCTGACAAGGAGAACAGAGGGTGAGACTGAAACACGCCTGATGAAGCGTGGATGGGACATGATAAACCTGACTAGGCCTGGTGGATGCAGACGTGGGAGAGCCCGACTGGCAAAGGGAGAAAATAAGTGATAGCTGATGTTGTGACTGTGAATCTGAGAATATTATTTAATAATTAATATTAATATTTTAATATTTGATCAAATAATATTTGGGTCTGTTAAGGGTTGTCCTGTGAATACCAGCCCAGTAAGGCGATGGTATTAGGACAGAATAGAAAGGTGTGAGACGAGCTCTGACATTATTGAACAGCATAAACTCTGCACACATATGGAATGAATTCACACAATTTCTTAAAATACAAGAATTTATTAACAAAAATAAGTCAACTCAAAGTCAAACATATTTCAATCAATAAACTCTTTACTTTGCTAAAACAGTCCAACTAAACTACCAAGCAGAATTAAAGAATAATGAAGACTAATGGACTATGAACAATATAAACAAGTTGATTAAAGATGATTGATAATTATGACCAAAAGAGTGATGCAACATTACCATGCAATGTTTATGTTTGAGAACCAAGGATTATCTTGAAGAATCTGGAAATGAAGTTAAGTTAGTTTTGGAACCAACTTAGACAATAATCAGCAAACGTTTAGACAACCATTCACAATGCAAGATCAGATAAAATATTATTTTAATAAAATAATGTTTTAAAGAATGATCTGCTGAATAAAACCAACCTTCTAGATGAATAATTCTCAACGGTTTTTAATTAGCTGCCTTTATTTATTGAAATATTTAAAGAAATATTATTAAGGGAGTATTTTGGAAAAGAGCCAAATCTTTCTGGAGAAATGGGGCTTAATGGTGTTTACTTAGTTATCAAATCTAGTAAATGATGTTTAGGAACTATTATTCACTAGCCTGTTAAATACTCTTTAGTAGCAAGCACGTGTTCTTACCAGTTAGCATTGGAGCTAACAAAGAAGCGGATAGCTTAGCACCAGAATCAACACATACCTTTAAAATACCTATAATAAGGGTTAAATGTTCTGTTTAAAAATCACCCTTTAAATAAAGTTTGTCTTAACTTAAAAAAACATACAAAGAACACAAACCGGCACGTGTGCTGCAGATAGGCAGCTAGCAATAAGATAGCCGAGTTTCACAAAAACAAAACAAAACTTCATAAATGAAAACATTCAGATCATTTCGATCTAAACCACTTCTATAATATTCTGCCCAAACACTTAACCTCATGAATTGTGGTGAGGAATGTTGTCCAAGCGACGATGATGTTTGAAGAAGGTATCCACAATGAACAAAGGGTTAGCTTCCCGCTAACCTCCTCAGCTTCTCCCGATCAGAAGGTGCGTTCGTTCTGTGAACAAAAGGGTTAGCTTCCCACTAACCTCCAGCTGTGGATGTAAAACGGCTCGTTATCCGCCAACACCACTGCACGGTGATAGGGTCTCTGTTGTCTTCCTTCCAGACTGGGAGACCGCTCCGCTCAGCTTCATAGAGACTGCGCGTCTCTGTAGGGAACTTCTCTGGGACAATTTGCTTCACAGGCCTCAGAGGAAAAAAGTAAGCAACTCTTATACCTTAATTTCCCCGTTCATGAATGAAAATACCGGATACACAGACAGTATTTCATGCGTACTTATCTTTGCATATGATCGATGATGTCTTTTTGCCAGCAAAAGAGAAATCAGCATGCTTTCCTCCCCTATCCGGTCCCTCTGGAAGGCCATGTGGAAGAGGGTGGATGTAGCAACAGCTGTGTTTTTATTCGGATAGTGGCGTCACAGGAAGTCCGCAATTATCCCGTTTCCTGGCTGTGCCGGAAGAAGGTTAATGCACTTTATTTTGAAAGTTCCAGAAATGTCCGTACCGGAGTTTAATGTTGAAATCCATGGCTGTGGGTCCCAACACTGACAAGCAAGAGGAGGGGAACTTGGTAAAGCTGACGAGGCGGGCAGAGAGAAAGACTTGGTCATGCCTGACTGGCAAGAAGGGGAAGCAAGGATAAGTTTAAACTGAAAAGGCCAACCATCACCAGTTAATGCAGAAGCTCTTACCTAAGATCATTGAGCAGAGCACAGAATGGATGTTTGGGCGGACATACGAAGAGAATGCTGAAGTCGACCAGCGGCTGAGTTGTTGTAGGGAAGCTATGGAAACTCCTTCGGTAGCTGCTGAAGTGGCTGACCTAATTCTGAATGAGTGACCTGAGAACTGACTAGAGGGAAGGTTGCATTGAACTAAATTTTGCCTCACAAATTTGAGGAACCAGGAGGCAATCATGGGAACTCCTTCTGGAGTGAGGAAAAGGGGCATGAAGGGTGAGCTGATTTGTGACGTTTGAGAACAAAAGAGAACATGGCTTGGAAAGGAGAAAACATGCCATCGAGGCGAGCTATGGAAATGAAACATGGACCTTTACCTTTGATGTGTTTGAAGTAAAGTTTGAAATGGACTGGATAGAATTTGAGGTCTGAAAAGGCTGAATCTCTAGATGGCACGAATTAATTAGAATGAGAAGTAAATTCGCTTAGTCTAAGAAGCCGAATAAGGCGAGGAGGAAGGCGCTGGAGAGAAGAGATTTGAAATAAGTTGAAAAACAATCGGGAGGGTCATATGGAGACTTTTTTTTTTAAAGAGGGGAAGTGTAATAGATCTCTGGGAGTCAGGCTGTGGAATGCAATGATTTGAGATGCCTTTGAGAAGAAGTTTAATGGTGTGAAGAGTTAAAAGCTCGGCGTGGGCTCAGAAAGATGATCTTTGATAAAAATCGATGCCAGCTAATAGGCTGTGGATGTAGGGGAGCTTGAAATGATGATGTTCAAAACAACGAGTAATGAAAGCTAGGACTGTTTGAGTGCGAACCAGGTACGTTGGTAGCAAGGAAAAGTTTACAAAGGTTTGCCAGGCGAAGGAATGGGGTTTGAAAGTGGAAGGAGCTAGACCTGAGATCCAGCAATGTTAGACTGATTGCGACGGAGTAAGGAGAGAGAGGAATAATCGGAGAAGGGTGAAAGTGGCTGACGGACAGAGACGGCAGAATACCTGAAAATTTTAAATGAGACAGGGCATCAGTGGATTAGAATAACCTGGAACATGACAGGCCTGCCAGGATTCGATGAAGGTAAGAGCTACGTCCGTGAAATATTGTCTGTTCATAAATTGTTTCATAAGTGTTTGTTATTCTGCTGTGGCAGTAACGGAGTTAATGCTTATATTGAGAAAACACTTAGTCTGGGAAGGTGCGGTAAATCGATTGTCACAAGCTGAACATAGCAGCGCCGACCTGGTCTGCCGAGAGAAAGTGGGCACCACGATTAGTTAAGATGTATCGAAACAGTAAATGGTTCCTTAGCGCCTGGATGATAAGGGAACGAGGTTGGTATAAATGTTCGAATGCGTAAATGAATATTTAGATATTCTACGGAGCAAACAGGTTGCTGTTATATTTTAACTAGTTTCAATATTATAAGCTAAGTAAAGTCACAGACAATTGAAATACTATATGTTGCATTATTTTGTTTAATGCTACAGAGAAAACAAAGAAGGCAATGTTTACAAGTTTAATAAATATACGTGGTAAAACAGGGTAAAAACACTCAAGGGAAAAATTGTCAACGATGAAAGGGGGTCGTAATAATTTAAGGTAAATAATTCATTTATGGTAAATGATATGGCAAAGAAGGTTAAAAGCAGCATATTGTTAGAGTTACTAAGGTATTACGGTCTGTATATTCTTAGCTCTAATGATGTGTTCACATGCAAGCCTCTGTCAACAAATGCTTGTGAACCATCCGTTTGAGAGGCCATCTTTTGGACCGGGACTAGAGACCGTAAAACTGAAACGAGTCAGTCGAGGGAACAACATCGCCGTCATAGAAAGAGATACCGTTCCAGTTCGTAAAGAGACTGGAGCGGGAAGCCAGCAGCTTGAGTTTGCTGGGCAGGAGTGCTGGAAGAAAGGAAGACAAGAACAAGACACTCTGATAGCTAACTGAGCCGCAGGAATCAGAGGTGGCTTGCCTCATGATAAAATTTCAGTAGCGAGAATAAGCAGACTCCTGATTGAGAGAGGGTGGATGCAGCTTGGCAGAGAAGGATTTGTGATATGATAGAGAAATCGGGATGCCATGTTTGAAATGTAGGTCGACGATGAGGGACGGATGGGATGGAGCTTATTCTATGGGGTTTAAGAGCAGAAGACGTTTTTGGAGCAGAGCCTGAGTGAGATGTTAGAATGCGTGGGAGTATATGATCTACCTGAATGTAAAAGAGGAGTGGAAACACAGCGTGCTGAAGGGCATATGAATGAGGAAACAGTTGAAAAGAGAGAATGAAGTGATACATCTCACCCTTAGAGACGAGCCAGGATGAGCGTTGCGATGATGAATGACAGTGGGAGGAGCCAAGGAGCGGGTTGAGCGTCAGCAGAGTGGAGACGAGGAAGTGCTGATGTGGCAGAGGTGGAAGCGAACGCCCGAAGAAGCTGAGTAATGGATGATATTGAGCGCTGGAGAGAATCCATGAACGGAATGAACGAAGCAGGGAGGATCGAGGGACAACCGGAGTAGAAGAAGACGTGGAAGCCTGGGAGATAATCGCTAGGAAGAGAAGCTGCTGCCGGAGACGGCCAGGTGATGTGGCGGCGGGAGCCAGGTTACAGGCAGGACTATCTCATTAATGCTTAGAAGGAAAATTGAAGGTCGGCGGGAGGGCAGGGAGATCCATGGTTGGAGGTCCTTAAAAGCGAAGCCTTGAAGGGTCATTGGCTGAGGAGGAATGCAGACTTGACGCTGATCGGTTGGAGCGGAGACACATGATGGAGTCATTGTACGGAGCCGGTGGTGGAGGTGAGTCTTCCAGATTGAATTTTCATCAAAACTCCATTTATTTCATTTAAAACAGCTCAGCTGTTAACTCTGAAATCTGCAAAGAGAGCGAGTGATTACAGTTACATAACTACTCTGTGAGTGGTTATATGAGGTTGTTTCATAGGTTGATACTTTTCTGGACTGAATCCTCCAGAGAAGCTTAGAGTTCACTCCAAATGGGGGGACTTCATCACCACAGGTCTGCACGGAGGAATGACAGTGGAGTTACGGTGGTGTTATTTTTGACTAGGACATGTCATTTAAATCCCATATTAAACAGGTTTCTAGGATTTCCTTCTTTTACCTCCAGAACATTACCAAAATTAGAAATATCCTGTCCAGGAGTGATGCTGAAAAACTAGTCCATGCATTTGTTACTTCAAGGCTGGACTATTGTAATTCTTTACTATCAGGATGTCCACAAAATGCAGTTAAAAGCCTTCAGCTGATTCAAAATGCTGCAGCAAGAGTTCTGATGAAAATTAAAAAGAGATCACATTTCTCTTATTTTAGCTTCCCTTCATTGGCTCCCTGTTAAATTTAGAATATAATTTAAAATTCTCCTCCTCACATATAAAGCCCTTAATGATCTAGCTCCATCATACATCAGAGATCTGATTGGTCCATATGTTCCTAACAGAGCACTTTGTTCTCAGACTGCAGGTTTACTGGTGGTTCCTAGAGTCTCTAGAAGTAGAATGGGAGGCAGATCCTTTAGTTATCAGGCTCCTCTCCTGTGGAACCAGCTCCCAGTTTTAGTCCGTGAGGCAGACACCCTGTCTACTTTTAAGGCTAGGCTTAAAACTTTCCTTTTTGATAAAGCTTATAGTTAGAGTGGCTTAGTTTATCCTGAGCACTCACACTGAGCCTGGAGGAGTGAATGCTGCAAGTCACTGACTGGATGCAATCTGCTGGGTTTCCTTAGATAGAAAAACTTTTTATCCAATTTGAATAAATAACTGAATCTGACTGAACTGTTCAATGGTTACGATTAATAGGAATGTATGAACCTGACTGTTGTGAAGAACCTTGAGACGACATGTGTTGTGAATTGGCGCTATATAAATAAACTGAATTGAATTGAATTCCTTCATCATTTAAAAACAGTTTCTTGTACTTATGTTTTTTGTACGTTACCTTTTATGTAAAAATGTGTTTGATGATCTGAAACATTTTAACGTGACAAAACAGCAAGAACAGTAGAAATCTGTAAGGTTGCCAACAAGGAGCTGTTCTAGCTGATATCTCTACAAATAAGCACAGGAGAAAAACTGTGATGGTTTTGAAAAGCTGTTTACAACAAGGTGCATAGAAACACCGCTGGCTATACTGGTTTGCAAAGACTTTATGACCAATACCTCCATTATGATGTTCCAACAACTGAAACAAAACTAAAGTTAAGCCTTTCGTTTGGAGCTAACAAACTGACTGAGGCCTTTTTTTTTGCCAATTTGTCTGATAAAACATCTCCTGTTTTACCATCAGCAGCTCGTCAATTTGCCTCTTTGTGTATTTTTAGCCCCATTTTGTCTCCTTATGTTTCATGTCTGGTATTCTGGTCTGGTTGGAGCATACCACACTCCTATTACTGTGTCTGGTCCTGTGAGTAAGGGTATGAAAACTTCTTATGTTCATTCTCTGTGTTCCTGGAGTACTTATCTGGTCCTACTACAAACCAACATCATGACAATTACAGCCTGTTACCATTCATTTTATTGCGCCACTTGGTTTTTATTAAGTCAGACAGATTATGACCCCCGACCAAACCAGAGCAACCTTTGAGCAACCTTCTGGTGAAAATATTTTTCGCTGGAGAAATAAACCAATTGTCTCTACAGTAGACTATGACTATCCCTTGTTAAGGCCAGTACGAAATCCTCCTCTAGTGAAAACAAACTGATGCATGGTTAGTCTGAAACACCCTGCAGCAGACGGTCCCAGTTCCTACTCAAAAACACCTCTATGGTCCAGTGAAACAATCAAACAGTCCAAAGACATTCTAAATGTACTGTCCAAACTATGAACCGCCTAACCTCTTCCTTAAAGTTAACATCTAGTCTTTCTGTCTTTTTCTGTAGACCTCGTGGGCAAACCAACCTGGAGCCACAGCAGCTGATTTATGAAGGCAGACTGCTGAGTTACAGCACTCACCTCACCTCTGCTGTCAACACTGTACTCAGAGAGACTGGACTTCTACCTGAAGACAGCATGAACTAGACTGTGGACCTTGTTTATGAAAAACCGGGTAGATTGTAGGAAAGGTTTCCCATGTGCTTCACAAAACAGAGCGTACTGGATGAAATGTTAAACAACGTCATTTACATTCCACAACGATATTTTTCCATAGTTTAGGCAGCTTGCCAACAACATTTTCTTTCCTGAGAAACTTAAAGCTCACAAACAACATGTCTTGTTGGTCTGGTTGCTGATTCCTTCACAGCTTCTTTTTTAGCCATGGCATCAGCTGTGTTCCATCCAGTCAGTGTAGGGACGGCCAGAACTGATTAAATGATGATTCATTAAAGCCGTCTGTGTCATCAACCAATATAAGAGCTAGGCAAAAAACAAATAACAATATTTACAATAAAATATTATCAATTATTATTATACACAGCTCGTTATATCAGGACATTTCTTTCCATTGACAGAACCAAATTACATACTTGTCATTAGCATTTCAAGCTGCACTCATGCAGTTTCATTTCAGATTCGAATCTTGTTCTCCAATCGGCTGAAGCTAAACCTTTAATCCTTTCAACCCTTTACGTGGTCCTTTGTCTGTTTAGCTGTTAAACATTTGTCCCTTTTCCAGATTTGCCATTAAGCTGATCTCTGTGACCTCCCCTCGAAGGGAAGTTACCAAAACAAAAGCATGTAACCTTATATTGTAGCTGCCATAAAACAAATAGAGCTGACTTTACTCTTTGGCCTTTACATGCCCACCAAATTATTTGCTGTTATGTACATAAAACACAAATCCAAGATGCTTCACCAAAACAATAATAATCTGGTAAACATGTTATAATTGTAACTTGCAACATTTCAATACACTTAAAGCATTGTACATTTACTTTTCAAAATCTTCTAATAGCAGAGCTAACTTATTAACTGGACTTCTCTAGTAAAGACATTTTGTTCACACGTTGACCTCCTTTGGCAAAGTTCCTGTCAACAAAAGCTAACTTGACCTTTCTGGCAGGTCCATCTGTATCCCTTACAGCAGTGGTTACCCAACCTTTTTTGACTTATGAACCCCCTGAAGCATTGTGTTATATAGAGTACCGCCTCAGTCAAACCTGTTAGCAAAAACTGAATTTACAACAACTGATTATTAAATGAAAATCATTTGATTTAATCTCTTAAACATAAAGATAACTCTGTTGCTGTGAAAGTGAATAAGTAATCTAAATAAATATAAAATCAACATAAATAATAAATCTGCAAAACTGGAGCTCTTCTAAATAAGTCTCCAATAAACAGACATTTTAACTTACAAAATCAGGAACAGAACACCGAAAAATAATGTTCAGGTTCACTATGTCAGTCTCACATTGTTTTCATCATTTAACTGAGCTTTAATGAGACACCAGAGCTGCTTTCTCTTGATAGCTTTGATAGATCTGCAGAGTGGAAATAGCTGTTACTTTTCTCTCTCCAGGTAGCGGAGCCTCATGCAGGTGAACAGCAATGACACCTCTGCTCTAGTCTTTCCCAACTGTGGTTTTATTGTGCCTTTTTTGCTCTTTTGGTTGATAAAAATTGGTGTATTTTGCACCTGGGTCCTAATAAAGCATCACACATCCAAGAATTATCCCTACTAACTGATGTTACCCATCATCTTAGGAATAAAATATAAAGCGTTTCCACGTACTCCCTGTAATGTGCTCACGTACCACTAGGGGTACGAGTGTCCCCGGCTGGGAATCACTGCTTTTCAGTGTCCAGTTTCCACTGGGATCGTGGTTGCATGTCATCTTTGTCCATTACTATGTCTCCTATTTGCGTGCTCCTTTCGGATGATTGCACCTTTCTCCCCTCTGGGTCTCCTTCTGAATGTGCAATATTAGGACTAATTGTAATGTACCTGACGTTTGTGAGCGGCCTTGAGATGATGTGTTGTGAACTGACGCTATATAAATAAACCGAACTCAATATTTTCCTTTGCTGAAAGCTGTATTTCCCATTCCCACAATAACTGAGGGCCTGTGAGCCAGGTTGATGAAAGCAATTCATCCACTGATGTCACCCTGGATGCCATGTCTGCTGGATTTTTGACGGTAGGCACAGAAAACCATTGTTGTGGTGAGGTATTGTTGAGGATTTTCTGCACTCTATTACCAACAAACGTGTAGAAGCGTCTCGCTTCGTTGTTTATGTGTCCCTTGGAGTCTGTCCAGAAGAATTCTTCTGTGTTGTCAGTCAGCAGTTCTTTCTTAGCCTGTGGCTCACAGCAACTGATCCTGCAGCTGCGGTAAGTTCAAACTCTTGAATTATGACGACCTTTGTGGGTGAGACGTGTGCTTTGGCCATGATGAGGGTACAGTGAATGTCTTTGTTCTTGTTAATGAGTCTATGATAAGAACATTGTCCATATGCTGTGGTGCTTGCATCAGAAAAGTGATGAATTTCTCTTTTTACTACATCTCCTAAGTCTGCAGGAACATAACATCTGTTTATTTGCAATTTTTTCAAATTGTGGAGCCCTTCTTTCCAGCACTCCCACTCCCCTCATATCTGTTGCATGCTCTGAAGCTGGAATGCTTTTCAGAACGTCCATGTTGTTGGACTTGTGTAACCTTATTCCACCCTTTGAACATAGTTTACATGGTTCTTTCGCCAGTTGTACAGCATCTGGTACTGTCTCTACGCTGGGGACTCTGTCATCTACATAAAAGTCACTGGCTATGAACGGAGAGCCTACAGGATATGTAAGGCTGTTCTCTTTGGCTAAATGTTTGAGTCCATGATTCACACAGCCGGGCGAGAAAACAGCGCCAAAGGGGTTTTAAAGTCATCCTGTACATTGCAGTTGGCAGCCCATGTCTCCAGCCTTCCACCACAAGAAGCGCAGGTAGTTGCCATTGTTTTTCCTGACCTGGAACTGATGGAACATTTTTTCAGTTTCGCACATAAGAGCTACTTGGTGCTGCCCGGAGCGCAAAGAACCCCACTTAGGTTATTAATCATGTTGGGGCCATTCAGTAGATGTTCATTAAGACAGGGTGTAACTTTGTGTTGAAAGTTGGTCAGGACGCACCAAGGGGGAGGGAAGGCTATTATTTTTGCTAAGACTGAAAGATAAACATGAATGTCGTATATTCATGTAATGCTTGCCTACTGTCGAAAACACAACAGTTACAAAATTCACTAAGATTTTTTGTGAAGAATTATCCCGATAATATAATTGTCTTTCAGTCCTCATTTTGAAACGTGCTCAAAAACATCAGCAACATTAGATTCTGTAGCCTTCGGTGCGGCTGTCGTGGGTTCAAGTCCCAGAACTGGTGACCTTTGCCGAATGTCTCCCCCCCACTCTTTGCCCCTTCCTGTCTACCTACTATGGAAAAATAAAGGCATCTAGCGCTGCAAACAACAACAACAAAAAAAAGATTCTATAACAAAATGTTATTAATGCATTTAAAAAACAGAATGAACTACTTCTGAGTTAAATGAATCCTTGTCAGTGCAAACTTAGTGTTATTTCAAAATGCAAATATATTGCCCCTAGTGTAACAACCTGCTGAAATAAAACAATAAAATAAATTAATAATAGAAACGACCTAATAATTGATTTTGTCCAAAATCACTGATGCCAAACTTACCGGACCTCCTGCTGCTGATGAAAAGGATCCTCTTCAGCCAACCGGACAGCAGGTGCCTTTCATGGGATGTAATGGTGTTGGGTCATACAGAGAGTCTCTAGGTGGCCCAGAATCATGGCTCCTCTCTCCTCTGCAGCTCGGCCCACTTGAATCAGACCTAATGATTTTGGTTTCACTTAAAAATAAATGGGAAGCCAATTTGTGAGAAATCTTAGATACCTTTTGGAAAGGTATCTTCAAGACGAATGTGGGCAACAACTACAATATTCTTCATTAATCTCATTATTTGATGGTCCCTCAATGATTGTTATAAAAATATGATAGCTTTCGCTGTCATAAGGCTTTTATTTTAATTCATACTAAGCTATGATTGGACACGTCTCAGAGAGGTCGGAGGACACTGCATTAAAGGGGAACACTGCTGGTTCAAGACCAATCAATACAAATGCAAATGACCTGGGACTGAGATTCAGTTCACCCAGGAGCCTTTTCAATGTTCAGAAGAAAGGATCCTCACGTGTCCAAGTCAAAAACTCATCTTAGCATATGGAAAATTAACATTTATTACAATATTGTCTGTTATAGGATTATTATTTGTGATGTGTACTGCTATGAGGCCAAGTTATCAATCTTGTGAATTATTCTTGAATATTCAACATATTTGTTCAGAAAGTGTTGGGCCAAATACAGAAATTCAGTTCTTAAGTAGCTCCAGTGTTGCAGTATTTAAACATTCCTTAAAAACCCATTAAAAATAAAACAAATCAAAACACTTTTACTTCTATATAAGTCACCTCAATCAACAACATTTAACCAGTAAAACCTATTTTTTTATATTCAGGTCTTACAGTTGAAATAATAATAAAACCCGGGTAGAAACAATGAAAACAGAGAATAACTGTAAGAGTGAGTCAGCTGAAAACACATCATATCAATCTGCCTTTCTGTGAACATTTAACGTTGTGCTTCAACAGGTTGAGCAGGCTTAAGGAGATCCTTTAGATCAGTGGTCCCCAACCTTTATATCACCGCTCATCGGCCCGGGGTGTGGGGGGTTGAACCGTCATGTTGGTGTGGCCGCTGAGACTCACAAACTCCTCTCCTCTCGACCACTGCCACTCTGGTCGCTATGGTAACGTTTAAACATCCATTCAAAATAAGATACAGATACGCCACAAAAACGAATATAAAGAACATTTTATTTTCAGGAAACTTTTTACTCACGATAACGACAAAATCAATGGGAGCCCTGAGCTTGCTTCTCTGCAACAAGGCAGTCCCATCTGGGAGTGATGGGAGACAATGATACCCGAAGTGTGTTGCTCATGCCCAGTCTACTCCGTTATGTTTTGGTGCTGTCACTGCAGAAAACCCCGCTTCATATAGATAGGATGTCGGAAATGGCAAAAGAGTTTTCAGTGCTGTGGTGGCGATCTCAGGGTATTCTGCCATGACTTTAGTCCAGAACACCGGCAGAGTTGCTGTCTCACGCATACTTTAAGGCCGCCGTCATTTGCGATCTCCAGCAGCTGATCTTCTTGTACAGACCTGCTAGATTCACCTGGGAGACTTGACCCATTTTCCATCCTTGTCAAAGGCAACTGCATCATCAGAGGTAAAAAACAACCTGCTATGCAACACTGACTGAAAATCTGCAGAAAGGTTTTGAGGAAAGATTTTATGACCTGAAATAAAAACGACCTCAGATAACATTTCTCATCAACCCATTTACTGCAGACTGTTCAAAGGCCCCCTTGGTGATGGATGAAGCAGCCTCCCAGTTGGAGATGCCTGAACTTTGTGAGGATGACAGACTGAACCACAGAGTTTTGGAAAATTATGCCCACAGACAAATACCCCAACATAAAACAGGCTGCACTCAAGCTATTGTCAATGTTTGCATCAACATGTCTGTGAATCGGGTTTTTCTACACTTAAGCAAGTGAAGTCTAAACGTGAAAGAGATGCTTCGAGTAGCCACAACACAGTACAAGCCAAGCATAAAGACACTTGTTAAAAATAAAGACTGTCAGATGTCCCACTGAGGCCTAGGGACAAAGAAACAAAACCAGTTTGAGCAAGCAATGTGTTATGTAACTAATATTAAAATAGCTGTTTGGTTCTTTAAGGTGATGGTAGGCTTTATTTGGCTCCTCATGCTGAACTGGTTCGCCACCCCTGGTCTACAAGGTTAACTGCAACACTTTTACAAATCTCTAGTATCTGCTTTAATGAATAAAACAGACACCTGCAGCTTTTAGAAGATGTAGCTTTTATTATTTAGAGCAGAGTTGGTCCAGTTTCTTCTGCTCCTCCAGCAGATACAGGAACATCATCAGGTCATTTCTGCCTTTCATAGCGATTTCTCTGTTATTGTGAAGAAAACAAAAGATCTCACAGCACATTTAAACAGCAGTGATGTCAGAACAGCTTTTCACTAATTGTAGCTCTGCTAATATTTTTTATGGTGTTCAATGGTCACACAAAACTCATTACAATCACACTAAGTTCACGTCTTAAAAACTGTACAGGCTGATCAACAGAAAGAAAATTACACTTGATGAATATGATCTCACAAATCTGACACAAAATAAATAATAAATATGCTAAAGTAATAACTGTATTAGGTTCAAATATTTCATTTGCTAAATTTTCCACGGATGGGGGAGAGCAGCGCAGTGAAAGTCACTTTCCCATTGGTCACTAACTTCTTTTAAGCTGCTTACAAACTATCACATACTGTCCGTATTAGTCCAGATGAGCCGGGATGAGACTAGAAGTAGAGTATTTGTTTTCCATCTGTGGCCCAACTGCCCTGTTTTCCCTTCAGGAATGCCTGGAGAGCTCGTTGATGAAGGAAAAGCTTTGGAGTGACTTTTCCCATCTTCAGCCAGCAATCTGCACAGGTATACAGCTGACAGAACAAACTGTCAGAATAACAGAAACCGTTACAGGTGAGTCCTGTTTGGGTAACTGGGAATGGTGTTTGTTTTATTTTGGACCATGTGGAGTATTTTTTATGCCAGGCTGACTCTGCTGCGCTGCCCTGTGACTCATGATAGGAATCCGATTATACTTTTTATTGTCTCACTAACATAGAAAAGTCTAAAAACAACACAACAATGTGCTCTGGGCTCACATGCTTCCACATCAGACCTGATCCATTCCCAGTGTCTGAACAGGATGCCCTGCTCTTCTCCTTCAAGAAGAAGGTGAACTATCTGTCAAACTGGGCTGAACCATGAGGAGGCTGCAAAGGTTCTGGCAGTGTCGTTAAAACTCAGTGGTCCAGATTTGATTATTAGATCCCGATGAACCAGATTCAGACTACAAGGAGCAGATCAGGTCTGAGCTAAAAGTTTCCTGAATTTAAACTTTGTTTTAGTGTAAAGTTGGGATGTCCGTTTACTGAAACACTTTGACCCGGAAGGTGACTCGACCCAGATACTTGTCCCGGTCATCGCTGTTGCGCAGGTTGGATCCCTCCACTTTACATTCCACCGTCTGCTCCACGTTGTAGTCCTCTTTAGTTAGCAACAACTTGACGGCCACCAGCGGCTGGACATAATCAGGCTGCAGACACAAACAGAGTCAGAGGTATAGGTTCTGATTCGCTATGGGATCACAACAACCCGGCAGCAGCAGCACCTGCAGCAGTACCTGAATCCAACATCTGAGAATAGAATCAGCAGAATAAAACACGGCAGCTGGTTTCTTCTAGTTTACTTTGGTTGAACGTCTCTGAATTAAATTCAGAACATTCTGCTAATAAAACAACTGGTTCTGTCCGTTCTACAAGATGTTGGGTTGACATCGGGCTTCATTTAGCAGGTTTTCTTGGTGTTGAGGTAATGTCCAAATGGGTCTGTAAATGTTTTGTGTGGCTTCAATGTGTTCTTCTCCTGAAGAACAGAAGAACAATTAAAAACTGTTTCTCAGGTTGAAATGCTTTTAATTTCGGCTGTGTGAATATAAGAATCAGAATCAGAACCAGGTTTATTGCCACGTTTGTTTTTAGATAAACAAGGAATTTGACTCCGGTCCTCTTTGCTCTGAAAGAATATCTTTTTAAATGTACATATAAACACAACTAATAGAATATAATGGGGGACCAGTCCAAGTCTGCCTGGTGTTGTTCTGGAGCTCTGACTGTCAAGAGTTCATCAGAGAAACAGCCTGGAGGAAGAAACTGTCTCTGTGGCGGCTGGTTTTAGTGAACAGAGCTCTGTAGCGCCACCTGAAGGTAAAGCTCTGAACAGTTTATGTGCAGGGTGTGTGGGGTCTGCAGAGATTTTAGCAGCTCTTTTCTTGACCCTTGACCTGTATAAGTCCTGGATGGAGGGAAGGTCAGCTCTGATTATTCTCTCTGCGGTCCTGATTATTCGTTGCAGTCTGGACCTGTCCTGTTTGGTGGATGATCCAAACCACACTGAGATGGATGAAGACAGGACAGACTGAATGATGGCAGTGTAGAAGATGACCAGCAGCTCCTGGGGAAGGTTGAACTTCTTGAGTTGCCTCAGGAAGTACAGTCTCTGCTGGACCTTCTTCTGAACAGTGTCTATGTGTGAAGACCATCTCAGCTCCAGAGAAATGGTGGTTCCTAGGAACCAGAAGTGGTCCACAGCTGACACAGTGTTGCTGAGGATGGTGTGAGGGGGTATGAGAGGGTGGTGTTCTCTGAAAGTCCACCATCACCTCCACAGTCTTGAGTGGGTCAAGTTCCAGGTGGTTCTGACAACACCAGTGTACCAACCAATTCACCTGTCTGCATGCAGACTCATCACTGTTCTGGACCAGTGATGAGTGGTGTCATCTGCAACCTTCTGGAGTTTCAGAGAATTGATCCTTCTTCTTCCTAACGTCTGGATTTCTCTCGAACTAGCTGATGAGGACACGTTCTTCTCTTCTTAGTGCTTGGAGAAGATCACAGTTTGTTGGTTTCTGTTTCTCCACCTGCAGGTTTCTTGACACACTTCATATGTCAGCAACTTTCTGTCCCGCTCCTGTTTGTTTCTGTAAAATCTCTGGGCTCATTGTTTTATTCTGTTTCTGTGGCGTTTCTAAAGGTTTTGGTCTTGTGTTTGTTTGGCGGTGAAATGCTCATCTCAGGTCAGAGGTGGTGGTTGCTACAAAAGCTGTGTTGGGACCACAGCCAGTATGAACTTTTCTGGAACTTTTAAAATAAATCACATTAACCTATGTCCAGTTCAGCCCAGGAAGAGGAGTCACATCTGGAATCTCAGACCCAAAAACATGTCTTCTGCTCGGCCTTAATCCGGCTGCAGACGCAGCTAACAGAGAAACTGTGCATCAGCTGAAGGTCTTTAAACTCGTGGGCGAGTATAAGACTTCAACCTTCGAGAAATCCTTGGATCTAAAGTGATTACAATCAGGAGGCCGAGTCCTTGCCAATCCTGTACAACAAGATTAAGTAATGATTTGCTGTTTGAGTACCCAGCATTCATTCATAAAAGGGGGTAATTAAGACTAGCTTGACTTCTCTTTTTAAGGCCTACAGAAAGCCCCTGTCCCTAATTAGGGCAGTTGTGCCCCTGCCAGAAAGAGGACAGTGTAGGAGCCGCCAGCTCTGCACATGTCCGGTGTGAACGTCCAAACACTGGAGCAGCGAGAGTCTGGTGTATAAACCTACGTCACTTCCTGCACTTTCTTCTCCTCAAAACAATTACTTGTTGCAGTTTTAAATAGTTTTTTTAGCAGCAAGACTGAAAACAGCGCTGGTTCCCGCCCTTTTTGATGTTGCAGTTACGTTGCAGAGGTGCAAGTCAATAACGTAATCCCTACTGTCCGAATTCTCCAATTTTGCAGCTTATAACCTGCGCACTTCAACCCTTACATGCACTTGTACAAAGTAAACACTTCATAGAGGGGCGTAGGGTGTAGTGTGGGAATTGGGACAGGGACGTGTTCTGTGTTGGTTTTAAAGTTAAGACAAACTTTATTTAAAGGGTGGTTTGTAAACACAGATCAGACATACAGTGCTGTCAACGCTTATGCAGTTTGATCCTTTTATTGATGGTATTTTAAAGGTACATGTTTGACTTGAAAGGAATGGTAGCAGTTTCCTGTTAGCTCCAACTGCTAACGGCTAAGGTAACATGTGACCCGCCGCCATCTTATGAGTCTATTAAGACTCATTTATCCAGGAAGGTTTAGTTCTTATTCAAAGTCATATTTCCTTCTTAATATTTCCTTGAATATTATTGTACTAAATAAAGGCAGCTAATTAAACACCATTGTGAATAAGTCATCCAGGAGGTTGGTTTTAGTCAGCAAATCATTCTTTAAAATATAAGTTTTTTTTAAAAGTATGAAATACATATATAAAATAAATATATATAATGTTTTATCTGATCTTGCATTGTGAATGGTTGTTTAAAAGGTATAACAGTTATTGTCTAAGTTGGTTCCAAGACTAACTTAACCTCATTTCCAGATTCGTCCAGATAATCCTTGGTTCTCAAACATAAATATCATTGAATAGTAATGTTGCATCACTTTATGGGTCATGGTTTTTAACCATTTTTGATTAATTTATTTATATTGTACATTGCTCTTAGTCTTCCTTCTTCTTTCATTCTGTTTGGTAGTTTAGTCAGAATCAGAATCAGAAACAGAAAGCTGATTCTGATTCTGATCCGGGTTGTTCAAGTATGGTAAAGTGTTTGATGATTGAAATATGTTTGACTTTAAGTTGACTTATTTTTGTTAATAAATTCTTGTAATTTAAGAAACTGTGAATGTATTCCATGTGTGTGCAGAGTTCTGCTGTTCAATAATGTCAGAGCTTGGTTCACCCCTTTCATTATTGTTCTAATGCCACCGCCTTATTGGGCTGGTTTTCACAGGACAACACTTAACAGACCAAATTATTATTTAATTCAATATTAAATGATATTAACAATTACAACAATAGGTTTGATCTTCAACAGGTTTTACTCCTCAGGTTCCAAATGACAATATTAAATGGAAATGAAAGCGTCTGACATGTTATGCTTCATATTAATGCCTGGTAAGACCATAACTTAAAGAGATGTCCTGAATATTTAAAGCCTAACCAAATAAAAATAACAGAAAATGAAAATAAATATTTTTTCTTTCTTGCATTTTAATTGGAGCACATTAGTAATTTATTCCATCCTCACTGATGAGGAGAACTCAGGGGAATCAGTTATTTGTAAAGTTAACTTTAATAAAGCAGTTAAATAATTGATGAATATACAGAACATAACTGAATCAACCAGAGGTTTTGTGTCAGAACACAAGAAAGTTTTTATTCAGTAAGCTACAGGTTGCAGTCAGTTAAAAATCTGGACAAATAAATGTTGAGATTGTTAACATTCTAAAACACAATCTACAAACTACAGTATATTTATGAAGACTGAAACATACAATATATTTGATTCTGATAAGTATCATGTCAGCTCCAAATAGGGATTATAGGGTGTTTCACTGAAGCAGAGAAGCAATGTGGTCATTTCTTTCAGTGTTGAAGGAGTATATTATATAGATTATATATAATATCGGTTATTGGTAAGATCAGCAATATTATTATCAGATATCGGCTTAAACTTTCATATGGGTGCTTCCCTACCTCCGAATTACTAAATTTAGGTGTTCCAATTTCTACAAAAATTTTTGAAAGAATGGGTCGTCGTCAGGGTCTCAGTACCATGGTACCATAATGGGATCCCACCTGTACAATGAGTCCAGTCATGAAATCATTCCCACAGCAACTTGGCCATGGAAAAATCTCAGAGTGAGGGACAGCGCATGCTGACGCACACAGTGTGCAGAAGTCCCTGACTATCTGCAGTCAATTAGACCTCCAAATGTCAAGACGCCTTGAGGTTGGCTCAGAAAGGTTGAGCAGAAAGCATCATGGTAAGGTTTGCCATGGCCAAGTAGCTGCATCTAACCCACAGATCAAATCCAATGCAAAGCATCACATGCATGCAGTGGAGACATGTACTGTGGAGTAACGAATAATGCCTCGCTGTCTGGCAACCTGATGGATGAGTCTAGGTTTGGAAGGAGCCAGAAGAACGGCACTTATTTAACTGCAGCTTGTGAAGAGTAAAGTTTGATGGAGGGAGGATTATGGTTTCCGGTTGACTTTTAAGGTGTTGAACTCGACCCCCATAGTTACAGTAAGATAACATCTTAATGCTGTGGCATATGAAAACTTTATTGGGACAATTTCATGCTCTTGACTCTGTGGGAACCATTTGGGGATGGCCAGTGGACCAGTGGAAGAACTTGACTGCACCTCAACCCGACAGAACCTTTCAGTTGAATTAGAGCAGAGACTGTGAGCCAGGACATCTAGATCAACATCAGTGTTTGACCTCACAAATCCCCTTCTGGAAGAATGGTCAAAAATTCCTATAAACACACTCTACCGACACCACACGAAACCCTCTGGATCAAGAATGGGATGGCACTCAGAATCATGTGTGTGAAGGTAAGTAACCCAGCACCGTAGCCAGTATACAAGTCCTTCTCAAAATATTAGCATATTGTGATAAAGTTCATTATTTTCCATAATGTCATGATGAAAATTTAACATTCATATATTTTAGATTCATTGCACACTAACTGAAATATTTCAGGTATTTTATTGTCTTAATACGGATGATTTTGGCATACAGTTCATGAAAACCCAAAATTCCTATCTCACAAAATTAGCATATTTCATCCGACCAATAAAAGAAAAGTGTTTTTAATACAAAAAACGTCAACCTTCAAATAATCATGTACAGTTATGCACTCAATACTTGGTCGGGAATCCTTTGGCAGAAATGACTGCTTCAATGCGGCGTGGCATGGAGGCAATCAGCCTGTGGCACTGCTGAGGTCTTATGGAGGCCCAGGATGCTTCGATAGCGGCCTTTAGCTCATCCAGAGTGTTGGGTCTTGAGTCTCTCAACGTTCTCTTCACAATATCCCACAGATTCTCTATGGGGTTCAGGTCAGGAGAGTTGGCAGGCCAATTGAGCACAGTGATACCATGGTCAGTAAACCATTTACCAGTGGTTTTGGCACTGTGAGCAGGTGCCAGGTCGTGCTGAAAAATAAAATCTTCATCTCCATAAAGCTTTTCAGCAGATGGAAGCATGAAGTGCTCCAAAATCTCCTGATAGCTAGCTGCATTGACCCTGCCCTTGATAAAACACAGTGGACCAACACCAGCAGCTGACACGGCACCCCAGACCATCACTGACTGTGGGTACTTGACACTGGACTTCTGGCATTTTGGCATTTCCTTCTCCCCAGTCTTCCTCCAGACTCTGGCACCTTGATTTCTGAATGACATGCAGAATTTGCTTTCATCCGAAAAAAGTACTTTGGACCACTGAGCAACAGTCCAGTGCTGCTTCTCTGTAGCCCAGGTCAGGCGCTTCTGCCGCTGTTTCTGGTTCAAAAGTGGCTTGACCTGGGGAATGCGGCACCTGTAGCCCATTTCCTGCACACGCCTGTGCACGGTGGCTCTGGATGTTTCTACTCCAAACTCAGTCCACTGCTTCCACAGGTCCTCCAAGGTCTGGAATCGGCCCTTCTCCACAATCTTCCTCAGGGTCCGGTCACCTCTTCTCGTTGTGCAGCGTTTTCTGCCACACTTTTTCCTTCCCACAGACTTCCCACTGAGGTGCCTTGATACAGCACTCTGGGAACAGCCTATTCGTTCAGAAATGTCTTTCTGTGTCTTACCCTCTTGCTTGAGGGTGTCAATAGTGGCCTTCTGGACAGCAGTCAGGTCGGCAGTCTTACCCATGATTGGGGTTTTGAGTGATGAACCAGGCTGGGAGTTTTAAAGGCCTCAGGAATCTTTTGCAGGTGTTTAGAGTTAACTCGTTGATTCAGATAATTAGGTTCATAGCTCGTTTAGAGACCCTTTTAATGATATGCTAATTTTGTGAGATAGGAATTTTGGGTTTTCATGAGCTGTATGCCAAAATCATCCGTATTAAGACAATAAAAGACCTGAAATATTTCAGTTAGTGTGCAATGAATCTAAAATATATGAATGTTAAATTTTCATCATGACATTATGGAAAATAATGAACTTTATCACAATATGCTAATATTTTGAGAAGGACCTGTAGTGTCTCATGTGATTAAAGTATCACAGCATCATGAAATCTTCACATTCTCAGACAAGGTTTCAACATGACAGTAGCGACATTGTGTGGCCACTCAGGGATATTGCATAAAATACTTTTTAACCCCGAGTGAAGATCAGGCCAAAGGCTAGAGTCTGACTGAGTCTGAATGGTCTCGTTGCAATTAATAGCAAGAAATCTAGTTGTTTTCTGAAATGCTTCAGAAAACTGGTGCAAAATAAATAAACTGAACTGAAATGACATGAAATATTTTTGTTTTTGATTTTTAGAGCACCATTTTCAGTTCTTGTGTGCATGGACACCAGCTTGAGCCGCCTCATGTTCAAAGATGTGTTCATCTGGATTAAATTCGTTGGCATCCATGTGAGAAGCTAACGGCCTTTACTTACGTGAGCAATCTTGCCGTAGTACGGGAAGAACATTTTATCCAGACGACCTTCAGGCGGGAAGTAAAGCATCTGCAGCGGAGAGTTTCTCTGTCGAGAAGTGAAACGGGAACTTTGAGTTATCAAAGCTCTCTCACTGCGCTCATTCACAGCAGCTACTCCACATCCACACTTGAAAACCTTCACAGGAGCATGATGGGATAAAAGGAGAGTGTTACCTTGGCGGTACAGTTAATGTATGGATCTCCTTGTGGTTTCAGTCCGATGACCTGCAGACAGAAACATGCACTTCAGTCTGACCTGAAGCTGCAGCTACCAAGTGCAAACAGTCCTGCATAGTTGCTCTAAAATCAGTGACTCATGTTTTAAAGACAGCTGAGATTTCAAAATAAAGTGCAGAAACTCCTAAATTTTAAAAAGTGCTAAAAAGCCACAGGTAAAAAACTGCTCCTGATTCTGTAAATCTTTGCCCTCATGGCTACAAAACAAGCCCAATTCATCAGTCCTCTGCCACCATGCTTTTACATATGGCATGAGGTTATCTCTGACCATGGTGCAGAGCAATATGACCAAACATCTCTACTTTGGTTTCATTTGTCCAGAACAGATTGAAAAAATATGTTTTTGTGCTTCTTTCAAGTGCATCTTTGCAAACCTCAGTCATGCTGACATTGCTCTGTTAGTAAGAAGAAGTTTTCTCCTTCAGATCTTTCACAGAAGCCATACTGGTTAAGTCTTTTCTAAACACTTGTCCTAAACTTCAACCTTTGACCTCCTAACTGAGGCCTGTAGAGTCTGACATAGTGCTCTAGATTTTTTTGTCACTGCGTGCTCTAACCTTCGGGGGATTTTGCTGGGGTGTCCATCCCTGGGAAGATTGTCAAATGTTTTCCACTTGGGGACAATCTTTCTAGAATGATGGAATTCAGATATTTCATAGACTGAAGAGGAGCAGCATCATTTAACTCTCTAACTTTATTGCTGATGTCTTCCCTCCTTGGCATTTTGTTAACACACACGCAGCAAACTGCAAAAACTTCTGCTTTTACTAAAGTGCTCACACTGATCATGATGATCTGTGAAACCACGCATCTAATCAGCAGCTTCAGGCTGCATTGTTGATTATTATTATGTTTATTCTCCATGCTGGTCGTTTTCATTCTGCTTCTATTTCTTATTAATTTCTTATCCATATTAAATTCAGCATTTACTGTGATCTCCTTGTTTAATGAGGTTTCATTTGGTAAAATGACTAAAACAAAACGGAGGAAAAAAGGTGGAGAAAAGTGAAGTGAACAGAGGAGCAGAGCCTGCTGATGGAGGAGAGGAGTGTTAAAGGTAGATTTGGTTCTGGGATCACGGTGGGAACCAACAGACATTCCCAGTAGATCAATGCGTCGTTCCCTCTGCTTTCAGCACCAGCCTGGAATGTGAGCATCTTTGGTTCCTGCTGCATTCAGAAGCTAGAGAGGAGATAGCAGCACCAGAGAACTTCTCCACAGATGTTGGAGATGATCATTTAGGCTGCTGACATCATCATGAACATTACAGCAGATTCACCTCATTTACATATTCCTGCTCTGGATATAGAGCTCAGATTATTGGACTGTTGGACACACTTTCTATTTATGTATTTGTTTTTTTGTCTTTTTCCAATTTTTTCCAAATGTATTTTTGAAAGAATTTTACAATCTGTAAATACTTAAATAATTCTGTTCTATATTGTTTGTAATTTTGTTCATGTTTTATTCATGGCTATTTATTATTATTTCTATTTTTTATTTATCCTTCCTAATATTACCTTACAAGAGGTTGACCTTTAACCTGTCCTGCTGCTGAAACTATTGTTGGGAGCCACAGCCATGGTTACAACGCGAAAGGCCAGAACAGACTTTCCTGGAACTTTCAAAATAAATTGCATTAACCTACTTCCGGCACAGCCAGGAAACGGGGTAACTGTGGACTTCCTGTGACGTCACTGTCCAAATAAGCACCGTTCTTGCTACATCCTGCCTCCTCTACGCGGGTCACACAGGGACCTGGACAGAGGGACACAGCGCGCTAACGTCTCTCTGCTGGCAAACAGACATAAACTCTTCAACTGGATCCAAGGATGTCATACGATCATCGATCATATGCATAAAGTTAAGTACGGATGAATTGTTGTTTGTGTATCCGGTATTCATTCATGAACGGGAATAATTAAGGTACAAGCCTGGTTTGACTTTCTCTCTGAGGCCTGCAGAAGCAAACTGTGTTCCAGAGAGTTCCCAGCAGAGACCCAGTCTCTACGAAGCCGAGTGGAGCAGTTTCCCAGTCTGAAGGAAGGACAACGGCCCAGCATCACCGTGGTTACAGTAACTGTGCAGTTGGTTGGCAGACAGAGCGAGCCGTCTTTCACCCACAGCTACAGAGGTTAGCTGGAAGCTAACCGTTTGTTCACAGAGCTTTCTTCAAACGTTGTCGTCGCCCAGACGACTCCTCCTCAACACGTTTCAAACGAGGTTAGGTTTGGGCAGAGAGATTTAGGGTGAAATGATTTTGTTTGTGTTGAACTCAGCTATCTTGGTGCTAGCAGGCTATCTGCAGCACACGTACTCAGGATGTGTTCTGTTTGTGTTTTTAAAGTTAAGACAAACTTTATTTAAAGGGTGATTTTACACAGAAGATTGATCATAACGCGCCGTCCGTGCTTATGCATTTTAACCCTTTTATTAACCTGGTATATTAAATGTATGTGTTGATTCTGGTGCTAAGCTATCAGTTTCCTTTGTTAGCTTCAACTGATAACAGCTTAGAACACATGCTTGCATACTTAGGCCCATTTCTCCAGAAAGATTTGGCTCTTTTCCAAAATATTTCCCTAAATATTTTACTATTTAATTAATAATATTTCTTCAAATATTATTTTAATAAATAAAGGCAGCTCATGAGACACCGTTGAGAATTAGTCATCCAGAAGGTTGGTTTTATTCAGCAGATAATTATTTAAAACATTATTTTATTAAAATAATATTTTATCTGATCTTACATTGTGAATGGTTGTCTAAACGTTTGCTGATTATTGTCTAAGTTAGTTCCAAGACTAACTTAACTTAATTTCCAGATTCTTCAAGATAATCCTTGGTTCTCAAACATAAACATTGCATGGTAATGTTGCATCACTCTTTTGGTCATAATTATCAATCATCTTTAACCAACTTGTTTATATTGTACATAGTCCATTAGTCTTCATTATTCTTTAATTCTGCTTGGTAGTTTAGTTGGATTGTTTTAGCAAAGTAAAGAGTTTGTTGATTGAAATATGTTTGACTTTGAATTTACTTATTTTTGTTAATAAATTCTTGTATTTTAAGAAATTGTGTGAATTTATTCCATTTACAGGGGTTGGACAATGAAAGTGAAACACCTGTCATTTTAGTGTGGGAGGTTTCATGGCTAAATTGGACCAGCCTGGTAGCCAGTCTTCATTGATTGCACATTGCACCAGTAAGAGCAGAGTGTGAAGGTTCAATTATCAGGGTAAGAGCACAGTTTTACTCAAAATATTGAAATACACACAACATTATGGGTGACATACCAGAGTTCAAAAGAGGACAAATTGTTGGTGCACGTCTTGCTGGTGCATCTGTGACCAAGACAGCAAGTCTTTGTGATGTATCAAGAGCCACGGTATCCAGGGTAATGTCAGCATACCACCAAGAAGGATGAACCACATCCAACAGGATTAACTGTGGATGCAAGAGGAAGCTGTCTGAAAGGGATGTTCGGGTGCTAACCTGGATTGTATCCAAAAAACATAAAACCACGGCTGCCCAAATCATGGCAGAATTAAATGTGCACCTCAACTCTCCTGTTTCCACCAGAACTGTCCGTCAGGAGCTCCACAGGGTCAATATACACGGCCGGGCTGCTATAGCCAAACCTTTGGTCACTCATGCCAATGCCAAACGTCGGTTTCAATGGTGCAAGGAGCACAAATCTTGGGCTGTGGACAACGTGAAACATGTATTGTTCTCTGATGAGTCCACCTTTACTGTTTTCCCCACATCCAGGAGAGTTACGGTGTGGAGAAGCCCCAAAGAAGCGTACCACCCAGACTGTTGCATGCCCAGAGTGAAGCATGGGGGTGGATCAGTGATGGTTTGGGCTGCCATATCATGGCATTCCCTTGGCCCAATACTAGTGCTAGACGGGTGCGTCACTGCCAAGGACTACCGAACCATTCTTGAGGACCATGTGCATCCAATGGTTCAAACATTGTATCCTGAAGGTGGTGCCGTGTATCAGGATGACAATGCACCAATACACACAGCAAGACTGGTGAAAGATTGGTTTGATGAACATGAAAGTGAAGTTGAACATCTCCCATGGCCTGCACAGTCACCAGATCTAAATATTATTGAGCCACTTTGGGGTGTTTTGGAGGAGCGAGTCAGGAAACGTTTTCCTCCACCAGTATCATGTAGTGACCTGATCACTATCCTGCAAGAAGAATGGCTTAAAATCCCTCTGACCACTGTGCAGGACTTGTATATGTCATTCCCAAGACGAATTGACGCTGTATTGGCCGCAAAAGGAGGCCCTACACCATACTAATAAATTATTGTGGTCTAAAACCAGGTGTTTCAGTTTCATTGTCCAACCCATATATGTGCAGAGTTTATGCTGTTCAATAATGTCAGAGCTCGTCTCACACCTTTCTATTTTGTCCTAATACCATCGCCTTACTGGGCTGGTATTCACAGGACAACCCTTAACAGACCCAAATATTATTTGATCAAATATTAAAATATTAATATTAAATATTAAATAATATTCTCAGATTCATAGTCATAACACTATTTAATTTCCCCCTAGGGGGTTGATAAAGTTAATCTCAGGAATCTTTGGGAATACGGTCCCCGTTCATTTGTGGTTGTCTTGATTATCTCCTTCAAAACTGTAAAGTTGGTAGAGCCTTTAAACTACCGTGCTGTATGTGAGTAAAGGCTGGGCTTGGTACTGTACTGACCCGGTTCATCTTGATGATGACGCAGGGTTGCCCTTCAGCGTACCCGAAGCTGGTGTCCGGCAGGCCGGAGCACTGACGCAGAGTGCTGCGTTTAAACTGACAAACCTTCTTTTTGGGCTGTTCATCCTGATCCGTGTATTCACCCACCAGACACAACTCGTTCCCCTCCTGGATGCTGTCATTGTATTCTGAAAATAAGCAGATGTGGTTTTATTGTGAAAGTATCCCGACTAAAATAAAGAGAATTGCTGTGTTGAACCAGCCAATCATCATCCATGGTCTCAGCACACAGAAGCTTCAGTTCAGGTGCTCTAAAAATTGGTGGGTTTGGATTTGACTCACGCTGCAGAAGGTCACGCAGCTGCTGGACATACGGGTTGTATTGTGTTGGTTCAGAGTGGTTGTAGGAAATCTCAATAGCTTGAGGACGAAGAACCAAGCCTTAAATAAAGCAAAGCATCAATGAAATAGTAAAAATACAGCTGGGAATAGCATTCTGTACTAGGTAGCGGCGGTGGTGCGTGGGTAGGGGGGTGGGGCCAGTAACCTGGATTGGCCAGTCGGTCCTGGTGCCGTGGAACGTCATCATCCAGTGTCTGTAACATCACCCACATGGTGAGGGTAAACATTCCCGCCAGGAAGCCATAAAAGATGAGGTAGAAGAGGAAGATGAGACCTGGAGGGAAAATCAAACATTTCTTTGTTTACATCTGCAGAAACAAACAGGAAGTTATCATGTCAGTCAGGCGACTGTGGTTAGTTTACACGGTCTAAACAACTTAGTGCTCTGCTCTTCAGTCTGCAATAACTCTCCAAGGTTTTTCTCCTTCACTCTTTATCCTTTAAACATTTAGTTTAACACCTTGTAAATCATTTCGGATGTGCCTCAAACCACCACACAGCCAATGTATATACCACTAATGTCTAGTGATGCATATCCAACACATTCCAAGGATCGTATTGGAGGCATTTTGCTGCCATCTAGTGGCCAAAGCTTTTTCAACTTATGCCTAATTTAGCTCATTTGGAAACTTCTGCGATTTGTGTACAGGTCCTTCTCAAAATATTAGCATATTGTGATAAAGTTCATTATTTTCCATAATATCATGATGAAAATTTAACATTCATATATTTTAGATTCATTGCACACTAACTGAAATATTTCAGGTCTTTTATTGTCTTAATACGGATGATTTTGGCATACAGCTCATGAAAACCCAAAATTCCTATCTCACAAAATTAGCATATTTCATCCGACCAATAAAAGAAAAGTATTTTTAATACAAAAAACATCAACCTTCAAATAATCATGTACAGTTATGCACTCAATACTTGGTTGGGAATCCTTTTGCAGAAATGACTGCTTCAATGCGGCGTGGCATGGAGGCAATCAGCCTGTGGCACTGCTGAGGTCTAATGGAGGCCCAGGATGCTTCGATAGCGGCCTTTAGCTCATCCAGAGTGTTGGGTCTTGAGTCTCTCAACGTTCTCTTCACAATATCCCACAGATTCTCTATGGGGTTCAGGTCAGGAGAGTTGGCAGGCCAATTGAGCACAGTGATACCATGGTCAGTAAACCATTTACCAGTGGTTTTGGCACTGTGAGCAGGTGCCAGGTCGTGCTGAAAAATGAAATCTTCATCTCCATAAAGCTTTTCAGCAGATGGAAGCATGAAGTGCTCCAAAATCTCCTGATAGCTAGCTGCATTGACCCTGCCCTTGATAAAACACAGTGGACCAACACCAGCAGCTGACACGGCACCCCAGACCATCACTGACTGTGGGTACTTGACACTGGACTTCTGGCATTTTGGCATTTCCTTCTCCCCAGTCTTCCTCCAGACTCTGGCACCTTGATTTCTGAATGACATGCAGAATTTGCTTTCATCTGAAAAAAGTACTTTGGACCACTGAGCAACAGTCCAGTGCTGCTTCTCTGTAGCCCAGGTCAGGCGCTTCTGCCGCTGTTTCTGGTTCAAAAGTGGCTTGACCTGGGGAATGCGGCACCTGTAGCCCATTTCCTGCACACGCCTGTGCACGGTGGCTCTGGATGTTTCTACTCCAGACTCAGTCCACTGCTTCCGCAGGTCCCCCAATGTCTGGAATCGGCCCTTCTCCACAATCTTCCTCAGGGTCCGGTCACCTCTTCTCGTTGTGCAGCGTTTTCTGCCACACTTTTTCCTTCCCACAGACTTCCCACTGAGGTGCCTTGATACAGCACTCTGGGAACAGCCTATTTGTTCAGAAATGTCTTTCTGTGTCTTACCCTCTTGCTTGAGGGTGTCAATAGTGGCCTTCTGGACAGCAGTCAGGTCGGCAGTCTTACCCATGATTGGGGTTTTGAGTGATGAACCAGGCTGGGAGTTTTAAAGGCCTCAGGAATCTTTTGCAGGTGTTAGAGTTAACTCGTTGATTCAGATGATTAGGTTCATAGCTCGTTTAGAGACCCTTTTAATGATATGCTAATTTTGTGAGATAGGAATTTTGGGTTTTCATGAGCTGTATGCCAAAATCATCCGTATTAAGACAATAAAAGACCTGAAATATTTCAGTTAGTGTGCAATGAATCTAAAATATATGAATGTTAAATTTTCATCATGACATTATGGAAAATAATAAACTTTATCACAATATGCTAATATTTTGAGAAGGACCTGTATATTGTATGTGCTATGACTGCATAGTGGTAACACTTGGTGGCACTGTTGCCTTGCAGCAGAAGGACCTGGGTTCAAATCCCGGCCTGGGGTCTTTCTGCATGGATGGATTCTCTCTAGATACTCCAGCTTCCTCCCACAGTGCTAAAATGTGACTGTTAGGTTAATTATTCTCTCTAAATTGTCCTGAGCAGTGACTGTGTTGTCCTGTGTTGGACAGGCAACCCATCCAGAGTGAAGGCCCCCAATAATGAATGAATGGACATGCTCTATTTGAATTACAACTTAATTTGTAATGTGTCTGAACACCCAACCAAAAAGCAAATAATTTAATACTTTGATGTAACACAGATGTGCAGCTAGCAGAATATGAAACACAGGGTGGTTGATAGGCAGAAAGTAACTGGAGTTCATGGACGATAGTTTGCCTAGATTTAAATAAATGTACAGAATCTCTGAGCTCCATGGCTTTCTGTGCAGATCTCACTTCTGGGAAGTAAGATAAAATGCTTCCATACTTAAAAATGTAAAAAATTGAATTTTTCTTTATGTTTAACCTGAATATTTAAGAAACACAGCAATGGCAGAAGAAAATTTGTGAACTTAGCAGCCAGAGACTGAATGTCACCCAGTAAGACCCAGTTAGGAGTACTTTTCATCCCCATTCTGTGGTTGGACAACAGTAGACCACCCAAAAACTCCTGAGCAGACTCTACATTACCGGGAATCTACTACAGTACTATGAAACAGATTTGCTCCCTAATGGATTTCTTCTGGTTTTATTTTTTTAGACTATCAAATAAATATTAATATCAAACAGAGAAAACCTGAGTAAATACAAGAAGTGTTCAAATGATGGTTTCATTTATTAACTTTAATAAGTTTCTAAACCAATCTGGCCGCCTGTGGTAAACTGTGATTAATTTGGGTTTCTTTTCACCTCCCACACCCTCGTCTAATTAATAAATTAATCAATAAATCACTTAATACAACCTGACAACATAAAGTAGGCTAAAAGATCTCAAAGGCAGCACATCATTTTCTGATCGATAGAAATTCAAAACAGCTGACAAAGACGATAACATCTACCATCTGGAATGGGTCACAAGGTCCTTTCTAAACATTTGGGGCATCAGAGAACCACAGTGAGAACGCATACTCGTACTCTTACTCATTGTCTTCCACTTTATCCGGGACCGGGTCGCGGGGGCAGCAGACTCAGCAGAGACACCCAGACGACCCTCTCCCCAGACACCTCCTCCAGCTCCTCCGGGGGGAGCCCAAGGCGTTCCCAGGCCAGCCGAGAGACATAGTTCCTCCAGCGTGTCCTGGGTCGTCCCCTGGGCCTCCTCCCGGTGGGACGTGCCTGGAACTGATGCTCGAGCCACCTCAACTGGCTCTACTCCGAGCCCACAACAGACCCATTACTGCGGCAGCCGCACCAATCCGTCTGTCAATCTCCTGCTCCATTCTTCCTTCACTCGTGAACAAGACCCCGAGATACTTAAACTCCTCCACTTGAGGCAGGAACTCCCCTCCAACCTGAAGAGGACAAGCCACCCTTTGCCGGTCGAAAACCATGGCCTCGGAGGAGCTGATCTTCATCCCAGCCGCTTCACACTCGGTTGCAAACCACCCCAGCGCATGCTGTAGGTCTTGGCTAGAGGGGGCCAGCAGGACCACGTCATCTGCAAAAAGAATAGACGAAATCCACTGGTCCCCAAACCAAACCCCCTCCGGCCCTTGGCTGCATCTAGAAATCCTGTCCAAAAAAGTTATGAACAGGACCGGTGACAAAGGGCAGAACTGCTGGAGTCCAACATGCACCGGGAACAGGTCCAACTTAGTGCCGGCAATGTGGACCAAACTCCTGCTCCGCTTGTACAGGAACCAGGTGCCCCCTAATAAAGGGCACCCCGATTCCATACTTCTGGAGCAGTGCTTCACCAACACTGTTTATAGTCGGGGTGGGAGGCTGCTGACCTCGACTGGGGACATTATCGGACGGTGGAAGGAGTACTTCAAGGATCTCCTCAATCCTGCCATCACACATTCCCTGGTGGAAACAGAGGCTGGGGACTTGGGGTTGGACTCTTTCATCACCCAGGCTGAAGTCACCGAGGTGGTTAAAAAGCTCAGCGGTGGCAAGGCTTCGGGGTTGGATGAGATCCGCCCTGATTACCTCAAGTCTTTGGATGTTGTAGGACAGTGAGAACCATTACTTAGAAATGGAGAAAAGATGGAACTGGGGTAAACCTTCTCAGGAGTGGCCGGCTTACCAAAATTATTCCAAGAGCTCATTGAGGACTCATCCAGGAGGTCACAGAAGGAAGGTGTTTGTCGCTTTAAATCTGCTGTAAAACTAACAGCATTTCAAATAAATAACATCCTACCGACTGTCAAACACGGTGGTGGGAGTTTGAGGAATGTCTGAGGATGCTTTGGGCTTAACGATAATGAAAAACAAGCTATATGGCAAAATATTGTTGAATGCTGTGATACCGATATAATTTGCATCTATAAAAAAAAATTATTTAAAGTGTTAATGACTTTCTGCTTTGGGTTCAAAAATAGACCTCAGATAATGAGTCGTCTACCCAGCTACTGGAAAAGCTGCTTGTGGCCGATGTCTGCTGTTTGGCATTGTTTCAGTGTAGTTTCTTAATGACTGGACCACCTCACCACCTCTGTATCTTTTGACGCTTTTTACATTTAGCAACGTCACCAAATAAACCACAGATACAGAGAGCCTGATGGAACAGTTTTTTAATAAGTAGCTAACATTTATTCCTGTCCAGGTAGTCCTTTGCGATGTGCGTACTATGCAGAGGTATTGTCTAAATGGTAAATTTGCGATAGTGGCCTAGTCAAAACATTCAGACTTGAAAGTGATTGAGATGCTGTGGTGTGAGATTAAACAGGCGGTCCCTGTAGGAAAGCCCTTCATTGTGGCTGATATTAAAAAATTCTCCAAAGCAGAGTAGGCCAAAACTCGTACACAGCGATGTAAAAGACCTTAGCCAGTTTCTGCAGTTGCTTTTATCAATGTTGCTGCTGCCAAGAGTGGAACAACCAGTTAGAAGGTTTAGGGGGTAATTACTTTTTCACATAGATCCAGGTTGGTTAGGGTAGCTTGTATCTCTTCATCAGTTGAAATCTGTGTTTTGTACTGAGTTAGGTGTTTGTCTGAAACCACAATTATTTGGGGCACGGTGGTGCAGTTGGTAGCACTGTTGCCTTGCAGCAAGAAGGTCCTGGGTTTGATTCCCAGCTGGGGGTTTTCTTCATGGAGTTTGCATGTTCTCCCTGTGCATGCATACTCTGGCTTCCTCCCACAGTCCAAAGACATGCCTGTTAGGTTGATTGGTCTCTCTAATCACCCTTAGGTGTGTGAATGAGTGTGTGCATGGAAGAAGTGGTAGAAAATGACTGACTGAAGCCACCACTGCTGCCCTCATAAAAAACTGCATAAGGAAGGAATTTTTATTAATATTTCCTTCCATCAATGAAAGATGGTGAGATAAGAAAGTGGCAACAAAATGAAAACCAAAATTAAACTAGTTTTATAGTTTCAGTTTCTTTATTTTTCGTTTCCTTATTGTTACGCAAAATCATTCAGCTTAATAAAATAATTTGGCCTTTATTTTAATGTCCTCTGACAGAAATGTTACATTTTAATAAATAAAAATTTCAGCTTTAGGAAAATGAATGAAATCATTAAAACAGTTATTTTGCAAAAATTAATGAAAACCTGAAAGCAGAGAAAGAATCGAGTCAGAGAAAAATGACTGAAAGTCTTTCATTCATTTATTGTCACCAACGTTCAGAACCCGGTCTTTTACTGGGAATCTGGACTGGTCCAACAAACTGGACCGGTCCATTAAACTGGTCCTGTGATGTCTAGATAATTTGAGCTGGTTCTACTGGGAATCTGGACTGGTCCAACAAACTGGACCGGTCCATTAAACTGGTCCTGTGATGTCTAAATAATCTGAGCTGGTTTTACTAGGAATCTGGACTGGTTCAGTAAACTGAACCGGTCCATTAAACTGGTCCTGTGATGTCTAAATAATCTGAGCTGGTTTTACTAGGAATCTGGACTGGTTCAGTAAACTGAACCGGTCCATTAAACTGGTCCTGTGATGTCTAGATAATCTGGACTGGTTCAGTAAACTGGACCGGTCCATTAAACTGGTCCTGTGATGTCTAAATAATCTGAGCTGGTTTTACTAGGAATCTGGACTGGTTCAGTAAACTGAACCGGTCCATTAAACTGGTCCTGTGATGTCTAAATAATCTGAGCTGGTTTTACTGGGAATCTGGACTGGTTCAGTAAACTGAACCGGTCCATTAAACTGGTCCTGTGATGTCTAGATAATCTGGACTGGTTCAGTAAACTGGACCGGTCCATTAAACTGGTCCTGTGATGTCTAAATAATCTGGACTGGTTCAGTAAACTGGACCGGTCCATTAAACTGGTCCTGTGATGTCTAAATAATCTGGACCGGTCCATTAAACTGGTCCTGTGATGTCTAAATAATCTGGACTGGTTCAGTAAACTGGTCCTGTGATGTCTAAATAATCTGGACTGGTTCAGTAAACTGGTCCTGTGATGTCTAAATAATCTGGACCGGTCCATTAAACTGGTCCTGTGATGTCTAAATAATCTGGACTGGTTCAGTAAACTGGTCCTGTGATGTCTAAATAATCTGGACCGGTCCATTAAACTGGTCCTGTGATGTCTAAATAATCTGGACTGGTTCAGTAAACTGGTCCTGTGATGTCTAAATAATCTGGACCGTTCCATTAAACTGGTCCTGTGATGTCTAAATAATCTGGACCGGTCCATTAAACTGGTCCTGTGATGTCTAAATAATCTGGACTGGTTCAGTAAACTGGTCCTGTGATGTCTAAATAATCTGGACTGGTTCAGTAAACTGGTCCTGTGATGTCTAAATAATCTGGACCGGTCCATTAAACTGGTCCTGTGATGTCTAAATAATCTGGACTGGTTCAGTAAACTGGTCCTGTGATGTCTAAATAATCTGGACCGGTCCATTAAACTGGTCCTGTGATGTCTAAATAATCTGGACTGGTTCAGTAAACTGGTCCTGTGATGTCTAAATAATCTGGACCGGTCCATTAAACTGGTCCTGTGATGTCTAAATAATCTGGACTGGTTCAGTAAACTGGTCCTGTGATGTCTAAATAATCTGGACCGGTCCATTAAACTGGTCCTGTGATGTCTAAATAATCTGGACTGGTTCAGTAAACTGGTCCTGTGATGTCTAAATAATCTGGACCGGTCCATTAAACTGGTCCTGTGATGTCTAAATAATCTGGACTGGTTCAGTAAACTGGTCCTGTGATGTCTAAATAATCTGGACCGTTCCATTAAACTGGTCCTGTGATGTCTAAATAATCTGGACCGGTCATTAAACTGGTCCTGTGATGTCTAAATAATCTGGACTGGTTCAGTAAACTGGTCCTGTGATGTCTAAATAATCTGGACTGGTTCAGTAAACTGGTCCTGTGATGTCTAAATAATCTGGACCGGTCCATTAAACTGGTCCTGTGATGTCTAAATAATCTGGACTGGTTCAGTAAACTGGTCCTGTGATGTCTAAATAATCTGGACCGGTCCATTAAACTGGTCCTGTGATGTCTAAATAATCTGGACTGGTTCAGTAAACTGGTCCTGTGATGTCTAAATAATCTGGACCGGTCCATTAAACTGGTCCTGTGATGTCTAAATAATCTGGACTGGTTCAGTAAACTGGTCCTGTGATGTCTAAATAATCTGGACCGGTCCATTAAACTGGTCCTGTGATGTCTAAATAATCTGGACTGGTTCAGTAAACTGGTCCTGTGATGTCTAAATAATCTGGACCGGTCCATTAAACTGGTCCTGTGATGTCTAAATAATCTGGACTGGTTCAGTAAACTGGTCCTGTGATGTCTAAATAATCTGGACCGGTTCAGTAAACTGGTCCTGTGATGTCTAAATAATCTGGACCGGTCCATTAAACTGGTCCTGTGATGTCTAAATAATCTGGACTGGTTCAGTAAACTGGTCCTGTGATGTCTAAATAATCTGGACCGGTCCATTAAACTGGTCCTGTGATGTCTAAATAATCTGGACTGGTTCAGTAAACTGGTCCTGTGATGTCTAAATAATCTGGACCGGTCCATTAAACTGGTCCTGTGATGTCTAAATAATCTGGACTGGTTCAGTAAACTGGTCCTGTGATGTCTAAATAATCTGGACCGGTCCATTAAACTGGTCCTGTGATGTCTAAATAATCTGGACTGGTTCAGTAAACTGGTCCTGTGATGTCTAAATAATCTGGACCGGTCCATTAAACTGGTCCTGTGATGTCTAAATAATCTGGACTGGTTCAGTAAACTGGTCCTGTGATGTCTAAATAATCTGGACCGGTCCATTAAACTGGTCCTGTGATGTCTAAATAATCTGGACTGGTTCAGTAAACTGGTCCTGTGATGTCTAAATAATCTGGACCGGTCCATTAAACTGGTCCTGTGATGTCTAAATAATCTGGACTGGTTCAGTAAACTGGTCCTGTGATGTCTAAATAATCTGGACCGGTCCATTAAACTGGTCCTGTGATGTCTAAATAATCTGGACTGGTTCAGTAAACTGGTCCTGTGATGTCTAAATAATCTGGACCGGTCCATTAAACTGGTCCTGTGATGTCTAAATAATCTGGACTGGTTCAGTAAACTGGTCCTGTGATGTCTAAATAATCTGGACCGGTCCATTAAACTGGTCCTGTGATGTCTAAATAATCTGGACTGGTTCAGAAAACTGGTCCTGTGATGTCTAAATAATCTGGACCGGTCCATTAAACTGGTCCTGTGATGTCTAAATAATCTGGACCGGTCCATTAAACTGGTCCTGTGATGTCTAAATAATCTGGACTGGTTCAGTAAACTGGTCCTGTGATGTCTAAATAATCTGGACCGGTTCAGTAAACTGGTCCTGTGATGTCTAAATAATCTGGACCGGTCCATTAAACTGGTCCTGTGATGTCTAAATAATCTGGACTGGTTCAGAAAACTGGTCCTGTGATGTCTAAATAATCTGGACCGGTCCATTAAACTGGTCCTGTGATGTCTAAATAATCTGGACTGGTTCAGTAAACTGGTCCTGTGATGTCTAAATAATCTGGACCGGTCCATTAAACTGGTCCTGTGATGTCTAAATAATCTGGACTGGTTCAGTAAACTGGTCCTGTGATGTCTAAATAATCTGGACTGGTTCAGTAAACTGGTCCTGTGATGTCTAAATAATCTGGACCGGTCCATTAAACTGGTCCTGTGATGTCTAAATAATCTGGACTGGTTCAGTAAACTGGTCCTGTGATGTCTAAATAATCTGGACCGGTTCAGTAAACTGGTCCTGTGATGTCTAAATAATCTGGACCGGTCCATTAAACTGGTCCTGTGATGTCTAAATAATCTGGACTGGTTCAGTAAACTGGTCCTGTGATGTCTAAATAATCTGGACCGGTCCATTAAACTGGTCCTGTGATGTCTAAATAATCTGGACTGGTTCAGAAAACTGGTCCTGTGATGTCTAAATAATCTGGACCGGTCCATTAAACTGGTCCTGTGATGTCTAAATAATCTGGACCGGTCCATTAAACTGGTCCTGTGATGTCTAAATAATCTGGACTGGTTCAGTAAACTGGTCCTGTGATGTCTAAATAATCTGGACCGGTTCAGTAAACTGGTCCTGTGATGTCTAAATAATCTGGACCGGTCCATTAAACTGGTCCTGTGATGTCTAAATAATCTGGACTGGTTCAGTAAACTGGTCCTGTGATGTCTAAATAATCTGGACTGGTCCATTAAACTGGTCCTGTGATGTCTAAATAATCTGGACCGGTCCATTAAACTGGTCCTGTGATGTCTAAATAATCTGGACCGGTCCATTAAACTGGTACAGTGGATATGATCTTCTGATCTTCACAGATGTCACGATAGCTACATTAACTCTTTTTTTTTTTTTATATTTGCTCGGTTCGGTTCGAGGCATAGCAGCAGAAAACCCTTTTCTAAAACGAACCGTGCCGAACCGAGCTTCGGTTCGTTTGAACTAATCACGCAGAACCGTCCCTCTTACCCCAGCTGCTGGCGGTTCGGCCCAGGAACTCTCCGGTCCGCGGGTTGTAGATTAAATCCTTCCAGGATTCTTTCTTCTCCTCCTTCTTTTTCTCCTCCGTTTTCTCCACCTTCACCTCCTCCTTCACCTCCTCCTTCACCGCATCCTTCTCCTCCCCCTGCGCCTCTTTCTCCTCCTTTTTCTGCTCCGCGTTTGTCTCTTTAGGCGGCTCCTGGTTCGGTTCTTGGTTCTGGACTTCTGAGGCGGACGACATGCTGGTGTGGCGCCGGAGTGATCCGAACCGGGCTAATTAATCTGCGTTTAAAGCGATCCGTTGGATTTGTCAGCGATGCTCGCTCTGGAGCCCAACACACACACACACACACACACTAACGCGCGCGCACACCAGGAATGCGCGCGCACTCACCCACGCACGGCAGCGCACGGACTGCTGCAGAACGCGGAGCATGCGCAGCACGGAGTCCCGAGGGTGGGTTCAGTCATGGTCAGAGAAGCTGAGAGGAGAAGGTTCAATTTGATTAACTGATTAAACAGCCAATTAAGTCACATGATCAATGATGTGAGGAGGTTCTGATCCACTCAGAGATATTACCCGTCTGATCCTTAGAATGACCCACACACACTCTCACCTTCCCATAATAATATAATATAATATAATACAATATAATATAATATAACATAATATAATATATAATATAATATAATACAATATAATATAATATAATATATAATATAATATAATATAATATAATATAATATATAATATAATATAATATAATATATAATATAATATAATATAATACAATATAATATAATATATAATAGAATAGAATAGAATACATATAATATAATATAATATAAGTATATAATATAGTATAATATATAATACATACTATAATATATATAATATAATATAATATAATATAATATATATAAATATAATATAATATAATACAATATATATAATTAATATAGATAAATATAAATAAATACTAATATAATATATATAATATATATATAGATATATATATAATATAATATAATATAATATATATAATTATAATACAATATAATATAATATAATACAATATAATATAATATAAGCATATATAATAGGTGAAATATATATATATATATAATAGAATATATACAATATATATATATAACATAATATAATATATATAATATAATACAATAATAATATAATATAATATAATATATATAATATAATATAATATATAATATAATATAATATATATATAATATAATATAATACAATATAATATAATATATAATAGAATAGAATAGAATACAATATAATATAATATAATATAATATATAATATAATATAATATATAATACAATATAATACAATACAATATAATATAATATAATATAATATAATACAATATAATATAATATAATATAATACAATATAATATAATATAATATAATATAATATAATATAATATATAATATAATATAATATAATACAATATAATATAATATAATATAATATAATACAATATAATATAATATAATATAATACAATATAATATAATATAATATAATATAATATAATATAATACAATATAATATAATATAATATAATACAATATAATATAATATAATATAATATAATATAATATAATATATAATATAATATAATATAATATAATATAATATAATATAATATAATATAATATAATATAATATAATATAATATAATATAATACAATATAATATAATATAATACAATATAATATAATATAATATAATATAATATAATATAATATAATATAATATAATATAATACAATATAATATAATATAACATAATATAATATATAATATAATATAATACAATATAATATAATATAATATATAATATAATATAATATAATATAATATAATATATAATATAATATAATATAATATATAATATAATATAATATAATACAATATAATATAATATATAATAGAATAGAATAGAATACAATATAATATAATATAATATAATATATAATATAATATAATATATAATACAATATAATACAATACAATATAATATAATATAATATAATATAATATAATATAATATAATATAATATAATATAATATAATATAATACAATATAATATAATATAATATAATACAATATAATATAATATAATATAATATAATATAATATAATATATAATATAATATAATATAATATAATATAATATAATATAATATAATATAATACAATATAATATAATATAATACAATATAATATAATATAATATAATATAATATAATATAATATAATATAATATAATATAATATAATATAATATAATATAATATAATATAATATAATATAATATAATATAATGTATGTTCAGGTAGCCTATATCTAAAGGGTGCAAACAGAAATAAATAACAGTAAAATGAAGTTATATAATCACCCCAGAGGTGACAGTCACATGACTGCTGGAAGTCAAACTCATTGGGTCAAAGCTGGGTGATGTCATACTGATGTCAGATACACCGCAAGGTATGAAGTCATGTGACCAGTTGAGGATCTTCAGTGAAAGAGATGGAGGAGCAGACCTGTCTGCCTGAGTCCATCCTGCTAACTCCATCTGCTGCATCTGAACATTCATCGTTCCTCTTAGACCTTCGCAACTAAACATTTACATATTAGCTCACCTGTCCTTGATGAACGGACATGATCAACTGGGTTTAATTAAAGCTGAACTTCACAAACACTCAGGACTGCGATATGAACCCGCTTTGTTCAAGGGGGAGAAGGAGCAGGCTGGTTCAGATCAGATCCATCTGACTGGTTCCATGTTCTAGATAAATCTTCCTCACACATCAGAGTTAACTATGGAGTTCTGATTCTCTTTTGTTGAACAAAAACAAGGAAGGAGGAAGGAAGGAAGGAAGGAAGGGAGGAAGGAAGGGAGTGGGGGAGGGAGGAAGGAATGGAGGGAGGGGGGGAAGGAGGGAGGAAGGAAGGAAGGAAGGGAGTGGGGGAGGGAGGAAGGAAGGAAGGAAGGAAGGAAGGAAGGAAGGGAGTGGGGGAGGGAGGAAGGAATGGAGGGAGGGGGGGAAGGAGGGAGGAAGGAAGGAAGGAAGGGAGTGGGGGAGGGAGGAAGGAAGGAAGGAAGGAAGGAAGGAAGGAAGGGAGGAAGGAAGGAAGGGAGGGAGGGAGGGAGGGAGGAAGGAAGGAAGGAAAGGAAGGAGGGAGGAAGGGAGGGAGGGAGGGAGGAAGGAAGGAAAGAAGAAAGGAAAGGAAGGAGGGAGGGAGGGAGGGAGGGAGGAAGGAAGGAAGGAAGGAAGGGAGGAAGGAAGGAAGGAAGGAAGGGAGGGAGGGAGGAAGGAAGGAAAGAAGAAAGGAAGGAAGGAAAGGAAGGAGGGAGGGAGGGAGGAAGGAAGGAAGGAAGGAAGGAAGGAAGGGAGGGAGGGAGGGAGGAAGGAAGGAAGAAAGAAAGGAGAACACCGAATACAGAAGCACTGAGCCAGGAAAACCTTCTATGAAAAACACAGATAACATAAAGTTAGGGGAGAGTGATGAAAAGTTGTCCATTCAGTAGAACCATGGCGATACTGGACTGCTGGACTGTCCAACACTCATTATTAAAGCGAACAATTTCTTTACCTTATGATTATGTTCCAGTCCAGTCCAGACCGGAATGAAATTATCTGAAATCTTTCTAGGAAGATGAATTTTTCAGTTTTTCTGAGGCACTTTTGATTATGTATGATAACAAAATCCAGAAGAGTGAGAGCAGTGAAAGGGTCCAAACTCTGTAAAGGTGTGAACTGCCCCTCATCAGTCAGTCATTTTCTATACCGCTTCTTCCATAGTGAGTTATGGGGAAGCTGGTGCTCCAGCAGTCTATGGGCAGAAGGCAGGGTTCAACCTGGACAGGTCGCCAGCAACACACGAACAACCATCCACTCACCTAAGGGTGATTTAGAGAGACCAGTAAACCTAACAGGTATGTCTTTGGGCTGTGGGAGGAAGCCAGAATACCTGATGAGAACCCACGCATGCACGGGGAGAACATGCAAACTCCATGCAGACCCCCAGCTGGGAGTTGAACCTGGGACTTTCTTGCTGCTAAGCAACAGTGCTACCAACTGTGCCACCGTGCAGCCCCGAACTGGACCTCTAAAAGTGAAATTCCTCTGGAAAAACAGCTGCTGGTTCTGAATGAAAACATTCAAACAGAATCATTTCTGCAAAACTAGGACAGAGTTTGATGTGATGCCCCAAATGGATCAGCTTCAGATCATTGGTTCCACCAGTACATGTGGTTCTGTTGCTTCTGGCTGGACTGGTTCACAGGGGAACCACCAACTGACTCAGTCCAACTTGTCTAACTGGTTACTTGAGCAGCTAGTTTCCACAGGATTCTGCTCTCTGGGTTGAGTGGGAAATAGAACCAGCTGTTCATAACTGAACCCTTTAAAGCCATTCAAACCAGCTTGGGTTCTGCCTCCTGTTTCTGTCTTTGTGTTCTGGTTCGGGTTCTGTTCTTGCTGAGCACTGTCCTAATTGATTTCAGCCCAACTGGAGGTACCTGCTAGAATCACACTGTGTCTAGTTTTAGGATCTGAATCCACAGTGAATCACTGATGAATGATCAGTGAGCGGTGACATCACAATGTGGTGAAGAAACATCATGTGACATCATCACAAAGAAGCTCTCTCTCTCACACTGAGCCGCCGTCAACAGAGGGAGGAGTCAGCAGGCTGAGGATGCTGTCAGGTTGCCGTGGTTTCAGCCTCCTGTTTCTCGTGCCGACCGTTGTGTGAGCCATGAGGATTTATGACAGGACGGAGGGAAGGAGGGGAGGAGGCTGTGACAGCAGGGGGTGATGAAGGGTGGATGATCGCTGCTGCAGAAAAACATCAGAGTCATCCTTTCCTCTGAGTTCCGACCGTCGTTAAGCTCCATCACTCCATCTGTGAGCAGAGGGAGGGCTGAAGGACTGAAGGAAGGGCTGGAGGAAGGATGGAGGGAGTGTGAGTCCTCGCCGGTCCTCAGGTAAGCCTCCTTCCTAATGTCTTCAACATGTCTGCCTGTTCTAATGATGTCTTTCAGTTTAATGTGAATCTTCCATGAAGGGTCAATAAAGTGTTCAAAACACATCTGGCTCCTTCCCACACCGAACCCTTTCCTCCAACATGGCTGCCATCCTTGATCGGAAAGTAGAACAAAATCAAAATAAATTTCATATAAAATGTGCTTTTATAACGAATAAAACATGGAAAAAATCAAATAAATATCTGAACTGTTTCAGACAGGAAGTGACCCAAGCATGAGCCAATATGGCTGCCTGATCAAAATATTTAAACCAAACCAAACCAGAGGCCCATGAGACTTAAACCCAAGAACAACCAAAGAGAAACCAGAGCACCGTGGGACAGAACCTGGGGTATTACCAGATTGAAACCAGAGGAGAACAGAACTGAAATCAGAGGACCGCAGGATGAACAGGTTGTGGTTTCATTGAGCGATGCTTCAGATTCATCTATCTATGGTCCCTCTTTCCCTTTAACAACAAATGTCTTCTTAGACGCCTTTACAAGAAGAAAACTGGTCCAAATAATCTCCAGTTACACAGAAATTCACAATAACTCATACCAATCCAATATAGTTCTGTAGACAGATTCAATGACACCCGGTCCAATCGGATCCTAAATGTAATGCAAGGCAAACTAAATCAGGTTATTATGACAACTGGTTGTATGGTTTCCTAGGCAAGGCCAGCTGGTTCATTGAGTCATTGACCTTGCAGCAATCCGTCCTCCTGAGCAAGCATGTGGTGACAGTTAAAAGAACAACCTTCCTTTAACAGGAAGAAACCTCCAGCAGAACCAGAACCAGGATCACTGTGAGTAGCCATCTGCTGAGACTGTCTGATGAGACATCCATCTATCCATCAATCCATCCATCCATCCAAACATCTGTCCGTCCATCCGTCCGTCCATGTGTCCTCTACTTATTACCGGGCTTCCTGTTTTTGTTCTAGGTTCCTGTTGTTTGATCCTGTCTATGGGTGCTGTTCTTGGTTTCTGTTCTTGGTTATTGACCCTGGTTCCTGTTTTCAGGTTCTGTTCTGTTATTGGTTAGTACCCTTGGTTCCTGTATTGATTCCTACGTTTGGTAACTGACTATGTTTCCTGTTTCTGTGATTGGTTTGAATTCCTGCTAGCTTTGTTTAGAACCATAACCAGATAACCAGCTAGATTCGGACTGCAGGTGGAGTCCATACAGAACTTGGGGAACCAGACATTTAGCAGGTATTTTCAGCCTGACTCAGCTCCGTTTCCTTGCAGCATTTATTCTGAGCATTCCCTTCTGATTATGTTGAAGGCAGCAGATTATCTGACTCTCAGCTTCTTAAAGCATTAGCAGAGAGTTGGAAATGATGACAGAACCATCAGGAAACAGAATTCAGAGTAAAGCTAGGTTCAGGTCTTTGGGCTGGAGAAGGTGGTTGTTGGAGAGACGTTACTTAGATTAACCGACTTTATGTATGAACATAATTAAATCAGCAGCAGATGAGGTGTCAGGCAGCTCTGGGTGGAGCAGCAGGAGGAGTTTTATCTTCCAAACGTTGACCTGCTGGTTAGTTAGAGCTGCAGAGCACTTCGCCTCGCTAGGAGGAACATCTGCGCCTCACCTCCTCCGTCTCCTCCTTTCATCATCTCCCCTTCATCAGCCGCGTACGAGGAAGCATTACATCATACTCCTCTGAGAGATGCAGCTGTTGCTAGGTTACCGCTGGCTGACTCTCTTCCATTTTTAGAAGGATGCTGAGAGACAGAGGGTGGGGGAGGGGACGCCGTCAGAGAGCAGAAGGATTCAAAAACACTTTATTAACAAGGTACATTTGCAACAAACTCCATGAACTGAAGGTTCTCAGTCCTTTAAGGAGTCCAAATATTTTTAATATTCATTCCATTTAACAGTGTGCCAGAATGAGTTTTATAGAAGGCATTAAAGATCAGAGTATCAAACATTTCTGAGGAATTTAGGGCTGCCTCAGAGTGACAGCTGGTGCATCAGAAATCTCTGTGTTAAACCTTTACAAGTGTGATCCAGTCTGACTCTGGTTCTGGTGAGAACATTGTTGTTGACAGAGTCATACTGCATCAAGCTGTTTTCAGAGAAGATACCATCTGCAGTTTTATGTGCTGCAGTTCTTAATGTTTCCACTGCTCATCTTTACTCCAGTTAGTGCTTTTATTCTTTTACATTTCATGGTGATTTCAAACGGACTCTTTTGCATCGACCCTCCAGGGACATAAAGATCTCAAGCTATTAATCCTCACTGTGAATGGCGTAGATCTGTCCTTCCTGTTTCAACATATTTGACTACATCATGTTTCACATCTCAAATCACCAGACATGAAGTTTCATTTGATTTCATTCTGGAGAGAGACAGAACCTGCTTCTCCATGGAGAACCAGCTTCTGGTCATCTCTCTGAGCATTGAATGCTGGGATGAAACTTTGTTTTAAAGCATCTGTAATCGTTGTACAAGTTTGACCAGTCTATATGTTTAGACTTGTCTAAGTCTAATGTGGTCTTAATGCGAAGAAACAACCGTCTTATTTTCACATACAAAACTAAAGCTTTCACAATCCACAAATTACGTTTTAAAGAATCTAAATATGCAATATTTAAACTAGATGGGGTCAAATGCACTACAAACTCCTCAAAAAATATTGAATTACCGCTTTAAATTGACACCAAAGCATAGGCAGCAATTCAGCAGCATCCCCAGCAGTGCTTATGCTGTTCACACCACCAGGGAGCGCACACTCCTCTGACAGGATAAAAAAGGCAATAAAACCTTTGTTTAGAGCAATAACTATAGAGAAGGTGCTTTGGTCCGTGGCGCGCACTAGGCCGAGCTGCCCCGCGCAGAAAGCCGTATCACCCATGTCAAATCTTCGATTAACCATCAATCAGCAATCTGCTTTTAATTGGGTAACAAACAAGACTTCAAACATCCAGGAACCTTTACCTCTAAGTAGACCTGGGTGCCCATTTATAAACTCAGCTAAATGTAGCATGACTGAGACACGTCCTGTTCTTTTTGATGCAAACACACACAAAAACATGTAGACAGAAAATCAACCTGAAAAACACGGGACATTGCATGCTTTTATTCTTTTATTCTTTTTCAACCTTCAAGACCTATGTATGTTTCAGACCTTCAGTGATTTACAGATCCGACTTCTCTTGCTTCATTAAAATATTAAGTTTATCATTGAGCAGGCAAAAATAAATTAAAACTTTAATAAAATAGTCCAAGTAATTTTAATTAAAAATAAAATAATCATCATAATTTGGCAAATAGTTTGGTACCACTGCATGATCAAGATGGAGGCCATGTGGTTCATCTCTGGTCTGCATGTAAGCCAAATGATATCCAAACTGGAGCACCTTTCTGATGCTAAACATTGTGTTTCTGTCAGTGTGAAGTCCACAGATTTTTGATGAGGAGGCACAGTGATGATGAAGATGGCTCTGATTATTTAGTTCTGGTTGAAAGTGAAATTGAGAACAGAGACAGTTACCAGATCAACAAATGTTCTACAAATATCTTGTCAGAAATATGCGAAGCAGTTGCAGCAAATTTCGGACTGATGTATAATCTCACCTGTCGACTGTTGACCATAGAACCTAGAACTCCGACCCAATAAGAGTACAGCATAGGATCGCATAACCTTCTCAACTCCTCCTCTCAGATCTGTGGGGAGTCATGACCTCTCAGGAAGAGGCGTCTTCCTTTAGAAGGTTCTTCCAATATGTTGAGGACAGCGGGCTTCGAGCATACGATGGACTGGTGATCCAAAACGCTTCCGACATCGCCAGAGAGAGCGACCGCTTAAGGAACTACACCAATTGGACTTACCTGCAAGAGAAACACCACAAGAAGAGACGTCAAGAAGAGGCCATTAGAAGGTAAAAATGCTGTTTTGTAACTCAGATCATCAGGTTTAATGTAACCTCGTTTCTCACCTCGTCAGCTTTTATTTTGAAATTTCAGGATGCCCGGTGACTGGCTCTGACTCTGGAACAGCAAGAAGAAGCAGGTTCTCTTTGCAGGTCTTAAACTGAACATCTTGCGTTCTTCCAAACTCTTCAGAGTTTGTTTGGTCATGGGATGAAAGAAACCAGGAGCTCTGACCACATCTGGAACCCTAAGTTGGTCATTTTATCTCCAGAGAAACAACTAAACACTGCAAGCCCAGCTTTATGGTTCTGCTTGGTTGCTGCTATGGAAACCAAAGAGCAGCTGGTACAACTGGTGGGCAGGTTGACTAATTTTAAAAAATGAAGCCTTGATGACCCGGTTCATTTATTGAATGATACATTTAGCTCTGCTGCAGAACATCAGGGCGTACAGATTAAATTGGGGGAAGTAGATTTGTTAACATGAGGGAAACTAAAAAGCTCACTGATCAATATGAATCCACTACGGGACTGAGACAACCTTCACTAGGAGCTTGAAGATGGTCGTCAGTGTGTTGTCCCAGGTTCTTAAGGTCTCAAACCCAGTCCTAGTGGACCGGAACCCTCAGCTTTTAGATGTGTCTCTGCTTCAACACACCTGAATCAAATAATTAGGTCATTAGCAGAACTCTTTGGAACTTGAGGCATGCTGAGGAGGCAAATTTAGCCAAGACTAAAAGTTGCAGGACACCAGCATGAATCCTTGCTGTATGGGGCTCTAATCTTGTCTAGTCAGTGTCAAATTCCCCTCATGTTTTATTTAGCTCTGGATCTCATTCTTTGCAACCTTATTGTTCTTTCAGTCCTCATCACCCAACACCTTGAGACATGGACCTCTGTCCCCTTGAATCAAACCAATCTCCTTTCACTTCTGTCCATTAATGCTTGGCTGAATCTATTTAGGTAAGATAACTGACCAAATGCTGTCCTGATCTTTTTCAGGATCGGTGAAGATGTCGCCATGGCTTCAGATGGAGCATACTCTGGAAAACATTTCAGGATGGGCTTCATGACAATGCCGGCACCACAGGACCGACAGCCCACGCCCACCCAGGGCTTCACTGTCCGATCCCAGTCTCTTCATTCAGTGGGTGGAGGGGAGGAAGACTCCAACCATAGTCGCAAGCAACCTCCACCCAAACCCAAGCGAGATCCTACCACCAAACTGAGCAGCAGCTCTGAGGCGGTGGATGGAGTCTCTGGTTTCATAAAGAGAGAGTATCAAGAAACAAAAGATGGTGCAGAACTGTCAGAAGGTGAGAACAACACTTAATCATGTGTTGAAAAAGAAAGTCTCCATGCCTTCAGGACAGTGGTACTGAGCTCTGTTCCTTAAGAACCTCTGTCCAGTAGGCTTTGGATCAGTGGTGTCCAAAGTCAGTCCTCGAGGACTCTTTTTGGTCTGAACAGGACTCAAGGACTGCATGTCTTCGGTGTTTCTCTGGTTCAACACACCTGAATGATGAAATGAGTCATTAGCAGGCTCCTGCAGAACGTGGCAAGGCTGAATTCAGTCATTTGAATCAGTGGCATTAGTGCAGGAACATGTAGAACACCAGCCTGGAGGGCTGGAGATGGACAATACTGCCTTAGGTCTTTCTCTGTTTTCAACAGCTGATTTCTCCACACTGGGTCATTAACAAGCTTCTGCAGAACTTAATGACATCCTGATTAGATAATGCATTTATTTGAGTCAGGTGTACTGGATCAAGCAACACATCTGAACAATGCAGGACATTGGACCCTGTAAACCAAGTTCCGGTTGAACAATAAAGAGTTGAAACTTGTTTTCAGCCTGAGTTTTCTCATTGTAGCTGCATGTGAAGGGTGGGTGAACATGAGATGTATAGAAGGTCCTTAGGTTTTCAGTTTTCTCTGTTTGTCTGCAGCTCGATACCATCACCACACTGAAGAATCCAAAAAGATGCCTCCGCCCAAACCCAAGAGAGACCCAAACACTCAGCTGAGCTCCTCTTTTGATGAGTCCTACATCCGTAACCATTGCAGCAAGAAGTCTTCCCTTCAAGGTGACAAATCCTCGTCTCAGAGTCAGAGTCCAGCATCTAGAGACACTGATGATGAAGAGCCAGTTTATATTGAGATGGTTGGAAACATCCTGCATGAGCTGAAAGGGCAGGAAGCTGTGGACAATGAGCAGAGCGAGTCTGTGTATGAGGAGATGAAGTACCCAATGCTGGAGGACATTCTGCAGGATGTACAGTCCACAATCATCGAGAGTGAGGCGTGGTCCTCCCGGGGCACATTTTGTGACATTCCTCCGCCCTTCCCTAACCTCCTGACTCACCGTCCACCACTTCTGGTCTTCCCACCTGCCCCGGCTAAATGCTCCCCCAACTCTGACGAGTCTCCGCTCACTCCCCTCGACGTAACTCGTCTGCCTATGCTAGAAAACGTTACCTTGAGCAAATCAGAGCAGTCACAGGGCTCCACTCACCACCGCAAAGACCGGGACCAGGATCGGGACCGGGACCTGTCCCACACTCACACAGTCACATCCTCTGGTCGCTCATCAGCCCCTCCTCTACCCTCCAGTTTATACAAGTCATCTAGCTCCACCCACAGTGGTCATGGTTACCCCCGCAGCCAATCAGCATGTCCGTCTCCGATCAGCATGGGGCGCTCTTTGACTCCTCTGAGTTTGAAGAGGCCACCCCCTTATGACACCCTGATAGCTGTAGAAAGTATACCCCGCTCTTCCTCCTCTTCATCATCATCCTCTCAGAGGGTGGCAGAGGGTGGAGCTAAACTCAGTAACTCCTCCTCCGCCCACGGATCCATGCACAACGTCTCGGTGAGGTCACAGACCCCGACGAGCCCATTGGACGAACTCAACAACCTGTTTGCATCAGGGAGGCAAGCTAAGAAGAGAGGCTCAGGGGGGAGGAAGAGCAGAGAGGGTGAAGGTAAGAATATCACTACAAAACTGATGCACAAGTACTAGAAAGCGCTAGAAATACAGCAGAACTTTCCCTCAGCTACGGTGTTATCTCCAGTGAAGAACAAAGTTTGAGGATGAAGAAGAGAGTTACTTCGTTGACATTGATACTACGCGAGTACTACATCAGTACCACATTTTTTTGTAACAGTAATAGAACACATAAGAGGTGTCAGAGTCTGGTTGTCTCCGTGCCTGCTGCTTCCTTTTTCCACCTCTAGGGCCGCGGTGCTGGAGGACCGAAGGTGTGACAGGTGTTCTTCATTGACTCATCAGTTCAGAGGACTATATGAGGGCGGCTCACCTGCACTTCTGCGCCTGAGTGTTTTTGCCCTTCGTGGTAGTACTGCCTGGCCATATACCTTGTATCTTGTGATTGTTTTATGAGGATTTTTACTAACAATCTGTTTACCTTGTCTTAGGCACCTCAGCCTTGCTCCTTGTTGGAGATCTCAAGAAAACCTCTGATCACAGTCTGGACTCTGGATTCATTCCATGCAGCGGGCCGCCCTGGATACCTCTCTGTCTGGTTAAGCGAACCCTGTCCACCCTCCTACGGTTCCTCCTGGATCATCAAGAAGCCCCAACGGAATCAGCACTACCTCACTGTCCCAGACTCGCAACCATCTCCCCCCTGGCGGATCGCCCTCCCGAATAGTAAGCCTAACCACAGAATTAGCAAGTCTGTATCCCGATCTGAACTCACCTTGTTGTTTTTCCTTCCAGTCAGACGGCCTTCCTGGAAACTTCGCTCCTTGTACATTCCACAAATTGTTAATAAATTCTTTAAATGTTTCTCTGTTTGAGTGTTCTCTGCATGTGGGTCAAATCGGCCTTAAAAACAATGACAGAACACTCAGGTCTGCCGGACCCAGCAGAGGCCCTCCGGAGATCCGTTTCCATACAAGACCATTTAATCCAGGCTCATGGTTCGACACTCCGCTCCCTCCTCATCTGCTTTTGAACCAGTACATGGGGCCACTATCTTCTCAAAACTAGACCTTAGAAATGCCTATCATTTAGTTCGGCTCCGCCAGGGGGATGAGTGGAAGACGGCATTCAAGACCCCGCTGGGACATTTTGAGTATCTTGTCATGCCTTTTGAACCATGCAATGGTCCTGCCGTTTTTCAGGCCCTCATCAATGACGTTTTACGGGACTTCCTGAATTTGTTTGTTTTTGTTTATTTAGATGACATCCTGATCTATTCTAAGACTCTTGCAGAACACCGCCTACATGCCCGTCTGTTCTTGCAACGCCTGTTGCAGAACCCCACTATATGTGAAAGCTGAGAAGTGTGAGTTTCATCGGCCATCCATCAGTTTCTTGGGCTACATCCTTGAGGGTGGACAGGTTCGTGCTGATCCAGACAAGGTCAGGGCTGTGGAAGACTGGCCTACACCTACCACTCGAAAACAACTGCAACGCTTTTTAGGATTTGCCAACTACTACAGGAGGTTTATTCAGGACTACAGCCGCATGGCCAGCCCTCTGACCGCCCTGACATCCACAAAGGTTCCCTCCACCTGGACCCCGGAGGCTGAGGCCGCCTTCTCCACTTTAAAGAGCAAGTTTACCCAGGCTCCTGTGCTCATCCACCCGGATTCAGCCAAGCAGTTCGTTTTGGAAGTCGACGCATCAGACTCTGGAGTAGGTGCGGTACTGTCTTACCGCCATGGCTGTGATGAGAAGCTTCACCCCTGCGCCTTTTTCTCTCGCCGTCTGTCGGCGGCGGAGAGGAATTATGATATCGGAGACAGGGAGTTGTTGGTCATCAGGCTGGCTTTGGAGGAGTGGCGGCACTGGCTGGAGGGCGCCGAGCAGCCGGTGCTAGGTTGGACAGACCACAAGAACCTGTCATACATCAAAGCCGCTAAGCGGTTAAATCCCCGTCAGTCACATTGGTCACTTTTCTTTTCCCGCTTTAATCTTTTGATCTCTTATAGACCTGGAACCAAGAATACCAAGCCTGATGCCCTGTCCCGACAATTCAATCCAGATGATTCAGAGAAGCTGGCCGTACTGCCACCCTGCTGCACCATAGGGGGCGTGACCCGGGAGATTGAGGACTGTGTGCGACAGGCTATCCTCGCTGACCCGTGTCCTGGAACGGGGCCACCTAACCGCATGCTCGTCCCTGCCGCAGTACAGTCCCGGCTTATAACCTGGTTTCACACTTCAAAGTTTGCTGTCCATCCAGGAGCCAGTTGGACCATCACTTCGATTACCAGACACTTCTGATGGCCCATGCTGCACAAGGAGGTTAAGGACTACATCTCTGCCTGTTCAGTCTGTGCCTGAAATAAGACTTCTAATTGTCCGTCTGCCGGTCTCCTAGAACCACTCAGTATTCCTCACCGACCTTGGTCCCACATCGCTGTGGACTTCATCACCGGCCTCCCTACCTCTCAGAGTATGACCACAATTATGACTATTATAGACAGGTTTTCTAAAGCATGCCATCTCGTTCCTCTCAGGAAGTTGCCCTCGGCCCTTCAGACTGCCAAGCTAGGAGCTGCCAAGCTCCTGGTTAAACATGTGTTCCGGCTCCATGGTATTCCCCAAGATGGTCTATCCGACCACGGCCCCCAATTCACCGCCCGAGTCTGGAAGGAGTTCTGCACCGCCCTGGGAGCTAAGGTTTTGCTGACGTCCGGTCACCACCCACAGACCAATGGTCAGGTAGAGAGGCTCAACCAGGAGCTAGAGGCTGCACACCGCTGTGTGACCGCATCCAGTCCCACCGAATGGAGCACCTATCTCCCATGGGTCGAATACTCACACAACTTTCACGTGTCGGCTGCTACTGGTTTCTCTCCATTCGACTGTTGAGGAGGAGGTAGTGTCAGAGTCTGGTTGTCTCTGTGCCTGCTGCTTCCTTTTTCCACCTCTAGGGCCGCGGAGCTGGAGGACCGAAGGTGTGACAGGTGTTCTTCATTGACTCATCAGTTCAGAGGACTATATGAGGGCGGCTCACCTGCACTTCTGCGCCTGAGTGTTTTTGCCCTTCGTGGTAGTACTACCTGGCCATATACCTTGTATCTTGTGATTGTTTTATGAGGATTTTTACTAACAGTCTGTTTACCTTGTCTTAGGCACCTCAGCCTTGCTCCTTGTTGGAGATCTCAAGAAAACCTCTGATCACAGTCTGGACTCTGGATTCATTCCATGCAGCGGGCCGCCCTGGATACCTCTCTGTCTGGTTAAGCGAACCCTGTCCACCCTCCTACGGTTCCTCCTGGATCATCAAGAAGCCCTAACGGAATCAGCACTACCTCACTGTCCCGGACTCGCAACCATCTCCCCCCTGGCGGATTGCCCTCCCGAATAGTAAGCCTAACCACAGAATTAGCAAGTCTGTATCCCGATCTGAACTCACCTTGTTGTTTTCCCTTCCAGTCAGACGGCCTTCCTGGAAACTTCGCTCCTTGTACATTTCACAAATTGTTAATAAATTCTTTAAACGTTCTCTGTTTGAGTGTTCTCTGCATGTGGGTCAAATCGGCCTTAAAAACGATGACAAGAGGTGCAACGAGACTAACAAAGAGAGTACTACAGCAGTACTACAAAGGTACAAAATGGGTCACTTATCAAACTAATATATTCATGGTTTCTGAAGTCATGCTGGTGAAACTGGGTTCTGCTGGCTGAGCTGATATTAAACTCTCGTGTTTATGTGATGGAGAAACACCCCAGAAACATTCCTGGTTTCCAATCAGCCTGTTTTCCACCAAGCCAATTTCAGTGCCAAAACTTGTAGTGCTTGTTTAGAACCAGTTCTTTGTGTTTACACGGCTGCAAGCTGTGGTTCTGGCCCCCAAAATTGGTTCTTTCTCAGCGTCAACTCTCAGCCAAGGCACGAGAAACGTCACACCCAAGCCTTCTCGTTGCAAGTTGGAAAACAGTGAGACTTGCTATTGTTGTGATGCCAGTGGCATTTACCAGTGGTTTTTAATTATGGGTCAAATGGGCAGTTGCCCAGGGTGACATTTGGGTGACATAACTTACTGGATTATAACTGGTTAAGGGGGCTGCAGAAGGGGGGGCTTGCACAGGGCACCATTTATGTGAGTATTGGTGCTAACTACCAATAGCGATAATAACTGATTGCAAAATATTTCTCACTAGTTTGTGAGTGTAAACTCAAAAAGAACATGTTCACAGATGTACAAACCATTAACAATGCTAAGTCTACAGTTTATTCTGGCAGGGCTGGTCCAAGGTGGTATGGTAAATGGCTTTTCCAGTCATGCAGACCACTCAAAGCGCTTTACACTAGAGCCAAATTCACCCAATCGCACTCACTAACACTCACACATTCATACACCGATCAGTAAGCAACTTGAGGTTAAGTGCATCAACATATGGCAGGAGGAAGCTGGAATTGAAACCACAACCTTCTGATTGCAAGACAACTACTCTTCCTACTGAGCCACAGTCACCTGGGTGCCTAAAGCAGAATTTAATTTGGACCCCCTCTTCCTGTTAAGACCATCAGCACCACTAACAGCCTTTCAGTACAGATTTGATTAAATCTGAGAGAGGTTAAAGTTGTTTAAACAATATAAAATGTTTTAACTGATCTTTGCTGAAACCATCAAATAAAATTTAGTAATTTAGTAATATCCTCATCCTCATTTTATATCTTGGTCTGTGTTAAAATGTAAGCATTTATGGGAGGACCGTGATGGCTTGGAGGCCCTATGCAGCAGCCTAGTTCGCTTTTCCCTTGGGCTGACTTTGTAAAGCGATAACTATCACCACATTATGTATGCACAGAGTCATATTGGATGCTGAACTCTGCTCTCCAACTTTCCCAGTAGGAATTCCAACTTCAGCGGGTTTCTCTAACGCATTCCTGACTGGGAATTTAGAGTATCAAACATTCGAGTACAACAAGAATGCACCATAACTCCCATTTTTGAGTTCTGCTGGTGTGGATGAGAGATTCATGGATTGGGGGGAGGGTGAAGTGTTCACAAACCAAGTTGGTTCTCAGCTTCTAGAAAACCAAAACAGTTCTTTTGAAGGACCAGTGAAGCACTGGCTCTAACACCAGCACTGGTTAAGCACCAGTGGAAAAGCCCGGTCAGAAACATGTTTTATCCAGAGCAGGGTCTAAACATACATTAAAACAACAATAGATGAGGTTTTTGTCAGGCACAGAGAAAGACTAGTCAGTTTGGTGAGATACGTTACGTTAAGAAGACGGCAAGTCAGGTCGCCAGAAGACATTCAACCATTTTCACCAGTTTTTAGACTAAGTTACACTTAAACCTTCATGTCAGTTTACTCTCCAATTTTGTATTATCTGCTGTTATTTCAACTTTTAACTCCATGTTCTACTGGCTGAGCTTCTACTGTAACTAACTCTATGTGCTCTCTTTCAGACTCTAACCTTGAAAACTGGCTCAGAGTTTATCTGTTCTTTCTTTCTAGATGAAACGACTAAAGGAGCTACATCCATTAACATTTACTTTTCCTTCCCATAGAAAGTACTCCTGGATCAGTGCTTCTTTGTTCTCTTTGTGTCTCTGCTCTGTTCTCTCAAACCCCCAGTCGGTCGTGGCAGATGGCCGCTCACACTGAGCCTGGTTCTGGTTCTGCTGGAGGTTTCTTCCTGTTAAAAGGGAGTTTTTCCTCTCCACTGTCGCTACATGCATGCTCAGTATGAGGGATTGCTGCAAAGTCAACACCAGTGACTGTCCACTGTCTCTACATGCTCATCCAGGAGGAGTGAATGCTGCAAGTCACTGACTGGATGCAATCTGCTGGGTTTCCTTAGATAGAAAAACTTTTTATCCAATTTGAATAAATAACTGAATCTGACTGAACTGTTCAATAGTTAGGATTAATTGGAATGTATGAACCTGACTGGGAATCTGTATGATTGATTGAATTGACTTTATAAAGAGCCTTGAGACGACATGTGTTGTGAATTAAATAAAAACTGAATGTGAGTCCAGATTAATTTCAGAAAAACAAGACGGAGGTTAAGTTCTCTGCTCACTTTTCTCTAGATCTCTAAATGTTTTATTTTTTTACTACAGTTTGGTCGAACATGAAGCAGAGAAATGTTAATGCCTGGTTAGAGAAGACAGTTTTACATTCTAACCAATGAAAAGCATGAAAACAATCCATCTGTCCAGGTCATCAATAGAATACAGAGACACACAGGACAAACAACCATGCTCACACACACTCAGGCCTAAAGACAATTTATAATGAACAAATAACTTAACATGCATGTTTATTTTGGACTGTGGAAGCAGGAGGAGAACATGTGAATGCCATGCAGAAATACACGGGCCAAGATTTACTCATACTCATCGTCGTCGTCTTCCGCTTATCCGGGACCGGGTCGCGGGGGCAGCAGACTCAGCAGAGATGCCCAGACGTCCCTCTCCCCAGACACCTCCTCCAGCTCCTCCGGGGGGAGCACAAGGCGTTCCCAGGCCAGCCGGAAAACATAGTCCCTCCAGCGTGTCCTGGGCCGTCCCCTGGGCCTCCTCCCGGTGGGACGTGCCTGGAACACCTCCCGAGGAAGGCGTCCAGGAGGCATCCGGTATAGATGCCCGAGCCACCTCAACTGGCTCCTCTCGATGTGGAGGAGCAGCGGCTCTACTCCGAGCTCCTCACCCTATCTCTAACGGAGTGCCCGGCCACCCTACGGAGGAAGCTCATTTCAGCCGCTTGTATCCGGGATCTCGTTCTTTCGGTCATGACCCAAAGTTCATGGCCATAGGTGAAGGTAGGAACGTAGACCGACCGGTAAATCGAGAGCTTCGCTTTTCGGCTCACCACAACGGACCGGCACAATGCCCCCATTACTGCGGCAGCCGCACCGATCCATCTGTCGATCTCCCGCTCCATTCTTCCCTCACTCGTGAACAAGACCCCGAGATACTTAAACTCCTCCATTTGAAGCAGGAACTCAAGTGGCAGGTACAGCTCTCTATGTGCTCTCTTTCAGACTCTAACCTTGAAAACTGACTCAGAGTTTATCTGTTCTTTCTTTCTAGATGAAACGACTAAAGGAGCTACATCCATTAACATTTACTTTTCTTTCCAATAGAAAGTACTCCTGGATCAGTGCTTCTTTGTTCTCTTTGTGTCTCTGCTCTGTTCTCTCAAACCCCCAGTCGGTCGTGGCAGATGGCCGCTCACACTGAGCCTGGTTCTGGTTCTGCTGGAGGTTTCTTCCTGTTAAAAGGGAGTTTTTCCTCTCCACTGTCACTACATGCATGCTCAGTATGAGGGATTGCTGCAAAGTCAACACCAGTGACTGTCCACTGTCTCTACATGCTCATCCAGGAGGAGTGAATGCTGCAAGTCACTGACTGGATGCAATCTGCTGGGTTTCCTTAGATAGAAAAACTTTTTATCCAATTTGAATAAATAACTGAATCTGACTGAACTGTTCAATGGTTACGATTAATTGGAATGTATGAACCTGACTGTTGTGAAGAACATTGAGACGACGTGTTGTGAATTGGCGCTATTTAAATAAACTAAATTGAATTGAATTGAATTGAACTCCCCTCAAACCGGAAGAGGACAAGCCACCCTTTTCCGGGCAAGATTTACTCTTGCTTAAATTTCTCCACTGTGCACCGATTAAGATCTCGAATGTTCTCATGATGCAGACTTGTTTTAAATAAGTAGATAATATATGGAAACACAGGCTACACAAACTGAAGCTGTTTTTATAAATTATCTCTTGAGAATCTTCTCTAGTTCTGGTCTGGTGCAAGTTTCCCTATCGACCAGCATACAGTTGGTACTTTAGCAGGTTATTTGTGTTTCAACAGTTTTCCACAGAAGAGAACATTTAACCGATGAGCTGCAGATCCAGATTTCAGTCTCAGTTTGAGTTCACGTGCATTGAGTTCTGGCCAGATGGACAGACGGACGGACCTTATTTGCACTCCTTTATTCAGCAAAGTTCCTTAACTGGATAAAACCAGGAGACAGATTTTATAGAAGGCTCTGGTTCTGGTGATCAGGGACTGGTCTGACTTCCTCCTGTCATGGTATGACATCTTTGGACTTGGTTTGTGTTTTTGTGTTAACTGTGCTTAGGTCTATGTTTCCCTTTATTGTTAATTAGTTCCACCTGTCCCTGTCTCCTTGCCACACCTGTTCTTAGTTCCTGTGATTACCTGCCTTTGTTATCTCCCTGTATATTAGTTGGTCTGTGTTCTTTGTTCCCCGCTCGTTCCTCCGTCACTATTCCTGGTTCTGTTTCTCTACATGTTCCGCAGTGAACTCTCATGTAAGTTTTTGTCTGGACTCTTGTGTTACCTGAAGTGATTTATTTGCTTCACCTGGAAATCGCTTAATAAAGCTGATAACTCATTTAATCATGCGGCTCCCAAGCTCCTGTCTGCGCATTGGTCCGATCCAAACACAGAACGTGACACCTCCAGGATCATTTTGATCTGAATACCCTTGAACCAGGGCTGCACAGTGGCGCAGTTGGTAGCACTGTTGCCTTGCAGCAAGAAGGTCCTGGGTTAGGTCAACTCGACATTTTGTTCAGAATGCAGACGCTAGGTGAGATAAGAGGAATATTCTGGTGCCTTGTGAAGTAAATAAAACTATTAATCTGAAAGCATCTCTGCTGCTTTTTCTGCCACAGCTTATCCCCTCTAAAGGTGGTAATCTGGTGCCCATATTAACAAACTAAAAAACAGCTTAATAAAATCGACTATCAACAAATTACGCTTTGTTTCCAAAACTACAGTACATCATAAAATCATCTAAACTGCTGCTGTGGCTCACAAAATAAACCCTGACCCTGATCTGATTGGTTAACCTGCACAGCAACTCCAATCGCCTTTTCTACAGTAGTGTTAGCCCTGCTGAGTTAGTTTGATTTGTAAGTCAGAGAGATTAAATAAATTCATGAGGTGCTGCAGCACATGACCATGAAGTAAAACATTTACAAAAAACACTCAATTCTACCTTTATTGGTTAAGAGAAAGATAATTTATTTGATACATCCATCTCAGGACTGCACGGTGGTGCAGTTGGTAGCACTGTTGCCTTGCAGCAAGAAGGTCATGGGTTCAATTCCCAGCCTGGGGTCTTTCTGCATGGAGTTTGCTTGTTCTCCCCGTGCATGCGTGGGTTCTCACCAGGTACTCTGGCTTCCTCCCACAGTCCAAAGACATGCCTGTTAGGTTAATTGGTCAATCTAAATTGCCCTTAGGTGTATGAATGAGTGTGTGTGTGGTTGTTTGTGTGTTGCCCTGCGATGGACTGGTGACCTGTCCAGGGTGAACCCAGCCTCTCACCCATAGACTGCTGGAGATAGGCACCAGCTCCCCTGTGACCTACTATGGAATAAGTGGTAGAAAATGACTGACTGACTGACCCTTGAACCACCTGATCACCTGGTGATTAATGGCAGGTGTTGGTTTTCTGAGAGAAACTGGGCCTGCTCTGGGGACCACTTTGATGTGTCGTGGATCAGTCAGAGAAGTTGAAAACACTACAACCTTTGAACAGATTGTTGTTTCTGTTCTCCATCAAAAGTTTTTAACCCTAACCCAGGCTAAAACATTTCAAAAATACTTTTCATTTGATATAAAACCATCTTGTTGCTACGGTAACCTTAAATGCTTTGATCATTTCTAACAAACCTTCTCACTTAATGTTTTGTTGTAGAAGATCCTTCCAGAAATAAGAAGGTTTAATGTTCTGTTGCATGCTCTCATGTTTTCTCTTTAAGTTTCATTTTGTTTCACCAGCTGAGATTCTTTCCTCCTTGTGGTTTGGTTTGTCTTCTGTGAGAAAATTATCAAATTAAATGATGAGATCTGCTGGTTTCTTCATGTCTGCATAGATGTGTTTCTGTTTCGTGTCTGCAGGAGACTCCAAGTCTCTGCCGAGACACGACAGTAAAGACAGAGATGGACAATCAAGTCCAGTTTCCAGCAGGATGGGGAGGTCGTCTGTGAGCCCCACCATGATGCTGTCAGGAGGAGGAGGAGGAGGAGGTGAGTTGCTGTAATCCTCTGAAGTCTGGACTGTTCTAGCAACAGAAGAACCTGCAGAGACAGGTTGGATGGATCCAAACCCAAACTCGACCCCTTACAGGCCCAGACTGGAGTCAGACAGGTTTGGTTTAGTTGAATAAAATGACCAGTTTCAGTTTGTTTAAATTCATAATTTGATCGACTACAGGACTTGTGATCAAACAGATCTTACAGAAACAGCAGAGGAACCTGCATGAAGGAGATTAGTGTTGCCTTCTTGTCCTCCTAATTAAAACCAGAGGTATGCGTGCAGTCAGATGGCATTTCCATGATTGGTTCTGAGTGACAAACTAATCTACAGACAGCAGACTCCTGAGAAAAAATCTAAATTTAATGAATTCAGTTACATTTCAAACATCTCAGTGCCCCAGGCACCTTTAAGGTTTACACAGCTTTGACAAAATGTTCTTTCTTTCCTGTCCAACTGGAAACGTTTAAATATTGATGGCTCCTGGGTCAACTTGACATTCGGTATTAAACCTTATGGATTTATAAAAGGAATAATTTAGAGAGAATATAAACAACTTACAGGAATAAACTTTTATCTGTTAAAAGCTCAAACATCTACCATCCTCCCTCTGGACGTCAACAACACCCACTGAATGGGTCCGTAATAAATCAGAATCACATTTATTCAGCAGGTTTGAGACACAAGCAACGAATTTGATTTTTCAATGACTGGTTCAACTTTGCTTTACAGACATTTAAAATATAAATATCAAAAAATATATTGGTATATACGGTAAAAGCTTAAACTGTTTGTGTGCAGGGTGTGTGGGGTCTGCAGAGATGTTAGTTTTTCCTGATCCTTGACCTGTATAGGTCCTGGATGGAGGGAAGGTCAGCCCTGATTATTCTCTCTGCAGACCTGATTATTCGTTGCAGTCTGGACCTGTCCTGTTTCGTGGATGAGCCAAACCACACTGAGATGGAATAGGATAGACTGAATGATGGCAGTTTAGAAGATGACCAGCAGCTCCTGTGGAAGATTGGACTTCTACTTTGGAAGTTCAGTCTCTGCTGGACCTTCTTCCAAATAGTGTCTATGTGTGAGGACCATCTCAGGTCCAGAGACTGGGTGGTGCCTAGAAACCGCAAGTGGTCCACAGCAGACACAGTGTTGTTGAGGATGGTGAGGGGAGGCAGTGTAGGGGGTGTTCTCTGGAAGGCCCTTGTCTTCCGTCTTCAGCAGGTCAAGTTCTAGGTCAGGGGTGGCGAACCAGTTCAGCATGAGGAGCCAAATAAAGCCTACCATCACCTTAAAGAACCAAACAGCTATTTTAATATTAGTTACATAACACATTGCTTGCTCAAACTGGTTTTGTTTCTTTGTCCCTAGGCCTCAGTGGGACATCTGACAGTCTTTATTTTTAACAAGTGTCTTTATGCTTGGCTTGTACTGTGTTGTGGCTACTCGAAGCATCTCTTTCACGTTTAGACTTCACTTGCTTAAGTGTAGAAAAACCCGATTCACAGACATGTTGATGCAAACATTGACAATAGCTTGAGTGCAGCCTGTTTTATGTTGGGGTATTTGTCTGTGGGCATAATTTTCCAAAACTCTGTGGTTCAGTCTGTCATCCTCACAAAGTTCAGGCATCTCCAACTGGGAGGCTGCTTCATCCATCACCAAGGGGGCCTTTGAACAGTCTGCAGTAAATGGGTTGATGAGAAATGTTATCTGAGGTCGTTTTTATTTCAGGTCATAAAATCTTTCCTCAAAACCTTTCTGCAGATTTTCAGTCAGTGTTGCATAGCAGGTTGTTTTTTACCTCTGATGATGCAGTTGCCTTTGACAAGGATGGAAAATGGGTCAAGTCTCCCTTCTGAAGATGGGTAGAGAAGAGCCTGAGTTTGCTGATAATGTGAACACACTTTGCACCAGGTCAGGCAGCATTTTAAGCTTTCCTTGAAGATCTAAGTTCAGCTTGTTCAGATGATTCAACATGTCGACTAGAAACCTCAAATCTGAATTCCACTGGAGGTCACGAGGCTCAGCATAGTTCTTCTCTTTCTCCTCAAGGAATAATGTTACTGGTTTCAACAGTTCAAAAAAACAAGAAAGCATGTCACCTCTTAATGGCCATCTGACAGAGCAGTGAAGACGCAGAACACTGGGATCAAGAACACTTCATCAAGATCAGATTAAGTTTTGGAACTGTCGGGATGATGGTGGAATGCTTGAAGGAGGAGGGAACCTCACACAGCTCCAGAGACCTGATAAAGAGCTGAGTGAAAATGGGGCCTGTTGGATCTCAGGCGTGAGGAGGAGACATTGTCATATTCTGGAGATCTGTTGGTCTTCTGATGCTGAAAGATAATAATAAAATGATTATTAAAGGCATGAACCATTAAATGATTGATTAAAGGAAAATTTACAAGTGACACAACTCATGTCAACATTTTTAGAGTTCTTAAAAGATCCTTTTAGATCTTTTCTATGTGCTTTTAGCATGTAGAAAATAGTAAAAATAAATGGAAAAATAACTGTTTCTATTTAAAGCTCAGGTGAACCTCAGGTTAGTTGTCTGGGAAGCCTGGTACTGGACTGATGTTGATGAATTACTGTATGAATGTGTTTTTAACCATCAGGGAGCACTAACTGGAACTGCTTTCCTCTCTAGGATTAATAGCTTTCTGAATGTAAAATGAAGCTCAGCTGATATCTGTCAGGTGATTGATGTCCTGCTGTCTGGTTCTACAGAGTCAAAGACTGTGGGTAAACTGGGCCGATCTGCATCAACATCTGGGGTTCCGTCTCCTGGCGGAACGCCACAGCGCCACCTCCATGAGTCCCACCATCCCGCCCTCAGCCGGGTAAGACACCTGTTCATCAGCCTTTTAGCTGTTTGCTTGTGTCTGTCACTTGTTCTGACCACATGTGTTTGAAATGTTCACACAGGACTGAACAAACAGAGAGCAGAAGCTTCAGACCTTCTCCTCAACTCAGTTTTCAGTCTTAATCTGAGTTTTAATCACTAACAGCCTGCAGCTGAACATTCACTGGCTCAGTACTACTTTAACATGCTGAAATTTCTACCAGTAGAACTAACAGTCATTCTAAAGCACTCTGACACAATAATACTCTTTAAAACCTCTTCTATAGTGTCAAAAAATCGTAAATCAAGCCAAATCCTCTTACTTCGCCTCATTTGTACCCATACTGACCAGCTCCATTCTTCCACATGCTGTGCATGCTGCCATTTAAAGCATTTTGACTCCACCCCATTCTGACCACGCCCCATTCTGTTACATGTGGACTGTACCTCATTCCGATATGTAGTGGCCACGCCCCACTCTGACCCATACTGACCGTGCCGCCATTTCAAAGCATTTTGACTCCACCACATTCTGATAAAAACTGACGTTCTGTTGTGTTCTGACCCTTCCATGATCTGATCCCTACTGACCCAGCCCCGTTCGGAACCACACTGACTGTTGCATGCTGACTCCACCCACCTGTAACATACTCTCTGACCCTCCCCCCAAACCTAACCATACTGCCCCCGCCCCAACCTGATCTGTAACTGACCCATCCTGATTCTAACTCCCCCTGTTATGAAACACATGAACTCCACCCTGTTGTTCTGACTACACAGTACACACCGTGGCCCAGTTTCAGTCCGGTCCGACTACAGTCCTCCCCCATCTGTTGCAGAGTTTTTCCTTTAATTAAACAAAAGAAATTAAGCATAACATCTTCAATCCTGTCCTTCAACACTGTTCCCTTTAATTAGAACTTTTTCAAAGCAGAACAGAACCTTCAAAGAGCTAACTCTTAGAACCGGACTAGAACTGAGTCGATCCTTGCCTGGCATTAATCACCTTGTCCCCGTGATTGTGTTTCTGTGTCAAACCTTTTCAAATAAAAACCTACATGTTGTCTTGCTTGCTCTGTGTTCTGTCTGAGTCTAGTGTCAGTTTTTCGTTGTTTAAATAATTGTATTCGAACCAATCTATTTCTGTTCAGAATTCTGGTTCCTTTACATTAATTCCGGACTGGCTACACATCATAATGGGTCTTCGGTCCTTTTTTTGGATGAAATTGTTATTATCATATTAGATGAGAACTAAATTTAATTCACTTTATTCATTTAGGTCCAATCTGTGTTATGTGAGTTAATCTTTAACGAGAACCGGTTCTAGGTTCAGGTCATACGGGTTAAAACCCGAAAGAATTCATGTTCATATTTTACCACCTGAACATCCTGAACTCACTTCTCCAAGTGATCTTGTTGTCTTTTTTTATCTATTTTAATTCAGTAGAGTGTTTAAAGCACTCTATTGCTTTAAGCACCGAAACCACTTCTGTTTGTTGTTTTGTACCGTCCACCAGGTCCTTACTCTCAATTTTTAGATCAGTTTTCAGACCTTTTATCTGATTTAGTGTTAAATACAGATAAAGTTATTATAGTGGGGGATTTTAACATTCATGTTGACACTGAAAGTGATAGCCTAAATATAGCCTTTAATGCTATATTAGACTCAATTGGCTTTGCTCAAAACATTAACAAACCTACCCACCTTTGTCTTCATTCTCTGGACCTTGTGCGGACATATGGCTTTGAGTGTAAAGACATAACAATATTTTCTCATAACACCTGAAAGAAAATTTCGTTATATCAGATCATTATCAGGTGATGCTGTAACAACCTTTAAAGAATCTGTTTCACTTTTAATTTCCTCATTATCACAGAAAAACACAGTAGTGGGCAGTAATTTTGTTTCTGCCCCTTCACAAATTGATTCTCTTGTTCATAATGTTACTTCATCACTGCGTGGTGGATTAGACAATGCAGCCCCCTTGAAAAAGAAGGTAATTATTCATAGGAGGCTGGCTCCTTGGTTTAATTCAGAGCTGCATACTTTAAAGCACAATTTTAGAAAATTGGAGAGAAAATGGCGCTCTACACACCTAGAGGATTCCTACTTAATCTGGAAAAATAGCCTACTGTTGTATAAAAAGACACTTCACCAAGCTAGAACAGCTTATTTCTCATCATTAATAGAAGAGAACAAGAATAATCCTAGGTTTCTCTTTAGTACAGTTGCTAAACTTACACAGAGTCATAACTCTGTTGAGCCATCCATTCCCTTAGCTCTTAGCAACCATGACTTTATGGGATTCTTCTTAAATAAAATTGAAACAAAAAACAGCTTGTGGCTAAACATGTCGTCACTGGTCCGATCGGGGAGGGGACCAGAGAAAATGACGGAGTCCGACATTGTTTTGGCAAACTTACACACCGAAGCAACACTAACTTTGGTGACCTCCGATTGACGTAACCGGGTGTCATTACCGCCAGCGTGAATAACAATCTTACTGCATTTACGCTTATCCTTAGCCAGCAGTTTCAGGTAGGATTTGATGTTGCCCGTTCTGGCCCCTGGCAGACATTTGACTGTAGTCGCTGGTGTCTCTAGTGCCAGTGTTTCTGACTATGGAGCTGCCAATTACCAGAGTTGGCTTCTCAGCGGGTGAGTCGCTGAGCGGGAAAAATCGGTTAGAAACACAGACGGGTTGGTGGTGACCTGTGGGCTGGGATCTAGAACTATGCTTTCTACGTACCGTCACCCAGCCGGCCTGAGGCCCTGGCTGCGCGGGCTCTGCTGGAGGACTGCTACGGGGAGCTACCCTCGGTGGCTCCGCGCTGGCTAAGGGGCCTCGGCTATCTGCTGGTTTTTCAACAGCACGGAGCCGGGCCTCCAATTCCGACACCCTCGCCTCCAAAGCTACAAAAATGCTACATTTATTACACGTCCCATTATCACTAAAGGAGGCAGAGGAGTAACTGAACATCTGACACAGAGAGCAGGAGAGAGGAGGAGACTCAGAGAGAGAAACAGTAGAACGGGTAGCCATGGTGGAGCTAAAGCTAACGCTAAGTTAGCGACCCCTTCCCACTACTAGAAAAACCGTGTAAGACACGGAGAGTCCCCAAACGTTAAATACAGCAACAGAAAGTATGTGTTTTAACGTGCTTATGTATTAGAACAAGTAAGAGGTATCACAGTAGAGAGAAATCAGATCAAACGAGAGAGCTTCACACACCAAACAATTCACCAACAGCGAAAACAGGAAGTGACGAATACACCTTACCAAGCCTTCACAGCATCCCAATGCCAAACTAACCCGAGAAAAATGAGCTGCAGCTCCTTTCTTCATCTTTGTTGTTTTTGCAAACACATGGTTGGACTCACCCCCTGCCTGCAGCAGAACGCCACACCAGAACTTCAAATCAACAGGTTTTAATGGTTATAAGCCTTCAGTTCAAGTTACGTTTTTAAAACAAGAGGAGCGGGCACCCACAGGACAGATGGTACACAATGCATTTTCTGTTTAGTTTCGCTAGCCATCCACCTTCCTTATTACTGTTGAATCAAGAAATCACTTAACTAGAACCTGTATGACAGCATGAAGTAGGATAAAAGGTCTCAAAAAAACAACCGCAGTGTGAGCCATTATCCATAAATGGAGGAAAACATGAAACAGTAGGGAACCTTCCCAGTACAGGCCGACCTACCAAAATTACTCCAAAGTGCATCAAAGACTCATCCAGGAGGTCACAGAAGATCCGAGACAATATCTAACGCTCTGAAGGCCTCACTTGTCTCAGTAATGGTCAACGTTCAAGATTTAACTACATGAAGGAGGCTGGGGGAAAAGGACATCAGTGGCAGAGTTCCATGGGCAGAACCACTGCTCATCAAAACGAACATAAAGGTCCGACTCACATCTACCAAAGACACGTTAATGATCCACAAGATTTTTGAGAAAAATATTCTGTGGGCTGACGAAACAAAAGTGGGCCTTTTGGAAGCTGTGTGACCCAGAAATTCTGCTTTCCATCAAAAAATCCTGAAGATTCTTTGGCTGTCAGTTTTTGACCTTAAGCTCAAGCTCACTTTGGTTATGCAACCGAACAATGATTCAAAGCATACCAGCAAGTCCAGAAGATCTCTGAATGGCTCAGAAATGTGGCTAACATAAAACCATTTCACCACGGCGAGTGGGCCAGAGTTCCTCCACAGTGAGGTTAAAAATTAATTGACAATTTTCACAAATGCTTGATGGCATATGAAAGCACTCATTAGTGTAATGAAACCAGTTAGAACATTTATAACGCTGATCATTCATCTTTAACATCAACACGTTCTTCCAACCCTTGACTGCTGCTGCTATGCATGTTGGTGTCTGAATGTTGTGACATTCACAGACTAATGTTACAGTGTTCATGTGTGAAACTAACCCTGAACCCACACAGTGAGGCTCAGTGTTCAGTCAGGACAACAGTCTGTGGTTGATGATGTGCTAATGATGACAAGCTGTTCTTCATCACCAGATGCCGTGGCTCTGCGGCGACCCCACTATGATGGAGATGATCGAGAAAAAGAGAGTGTTGTGTAGAGAGATCAAAGCTCGTCAGCAGCTGGAGAAAAACCTCTGCAAACAGGACAGCATGCCCAACCTGCCAAGCTGGAGGAGGAAGCAACCGCCGCCGTACTCGGCCCCACCCAGCGCTGCTGGACACACCACCACTGTGTTCTGGGACACCGCCATTTGAGACCAATAGACACCAATAGGGACATCCAGAACAATGTTTTCCAGTGACTCAGAGAGAAATCAGGATGATGATGATAATTATGATGATGATAATTATGATAATGATGCTGCTGCTGATGATGATGACAATAAGGATCATAGAAGTGTTGGTGAAGACGATGATGTAGTTGCCATCATCAACATGGTGGTGGTGATGAACATGGTAGTTAAGATGCTGGTCATGATGATGATGACATTAATGATCATAATGAAGATGATGTTGATAAGGATGAAGATGATGATGTAGTCACCGGCACCATCATGGTGGTGGTATTGATGATGATGGTGAAGATAAGGAGGATGATAAGATGATGATGTGAGAATGATGATGACCATAATGATAATGCTAAAGATGAGAATGATGCTAATAATGATGAGGATGATAATGATGAGGCTAAAGGTGGGGATGATGGAGATAATGCTGCTGATGAGAATGTTGATGGTGTCTCATCATCAGACCATGGCAATCTCTGACAGCTTTAAGGTGTTCTCCAACCAGATGATTTGTCAAACTTCCCAGTCGTTCCATTTGCTTTAACACATCCTTTAATTCCGTTTGAAGTTTACGCCTAAAGACCGGTTCAAATGGTTCTGAGTGTTTAGACACCCTTTATCCAGGTAAATCTTCTCACCTGACACACGAGGACATCATCCTGCTGTCCAATCAAAGAGAAGGGGATGGTTGTTCAGGTGTAGCAGACATTTCTGTTGTCTTTCTAGTTCTAAATTTTTTTACCTGTAAAAGATTCAGATGGTTTTTTTTTTTTTTACTCTGACAGTAGTGTAGCAGAAAAAATATGAACATCTCTATGTTTGAAAAGAAGATCAAGCACATCCCTGCGATGTGTTTTTATATTTCTGAAAGAAAAGATGGTGACGTCTGTGTGTGGAGTGTAGTTGAAACGTGAACATCTTTTTATATTAAAATATTTTAAAGGGTGAATATTTTAGCAGGCTGTTTGATGGTTTGTGACTTTTTAATCCAGCCTGACTGCAGGCTTGAGTCCAGAGAGACTTCAGATTAAAATTCCAGTTCAATTCAAGTTAAAAATTCACACCACTTTAACTTCAAATTCCTTCCTTTATGAGTATTTTTAGATCTAGTTGCTGACTCCAGTTTGGCCCCAGGTTGACTCCAGCTCGAGTCCGTTTTCATTGTGGTTTAAGACCACAAACTCAGACTCAAGTTTAACTCCAGCTGAGGCCCAGTTTGCCTCCAGACTTGCTCCAGTTTGATTCTAGATTGACTCTAGTTTAACTTTAGTTGAACTCTAAACTGACTCTAGAATGTCACTAGTTTGGCTCAGAATCAGAATCAGAATCCCTTTATTGTCATTGTACAAAAACACAACAACATTTAAAAATAGCAGCTCTCGAAGACAGTTCAAGAGAAAAACAAAGGTGCAGTTCAAACAAGTATTAAATAGAATTGTATACACATATTTATTCATATTACACATGCACACACACATACAGTACAGACCAAAAGTTTGGACACACCTTCTCATTCAAAGAGTTGTCTTTATTTTCATGACTATGAATATTGTAGCTTCACACTGAAGGCATCAAAACTATTAATTAACACATATGTAATTATATACTGAACAAAAAAGTGTGAAACAACTGAAAATATGTCTTATATTCTAGGTTCTTCAAAGTAGCCACCTTTTGCTTTGATTACTGCTCCTCACACTCTTTATATTCTGTTGATGAGCTTCAAGAGGTCGTCACCTGAAATGGTTTTCACTTCACAGGTGTGCCCTGTCAGGTTTAATAAGTGGGATTTTAAGCCTTATAAATGGGGTTGGGACCATCACTTGTGTTGTGCAGGAGGTGGATGCAGTACACAGCTGATAGTCCTACTGAATAGACTGTTAGAATTTGTATTATGGCAAGAAAAAAGCAGCTAAGTAAAGAAAAACGAGTGGCCATCATTACTTTAAGAAATTAAGGTCAGTCAGTCCGAACAATTGGGAAAACTTTGAAAGTGTCCCCAAGTGCAGTCGCAAAAACCATCAAGCGCTACAAAGAAATTGGCTCACATGAGGACCGCCCCAGGAAAGGAAGACCAAGAGTCACCTCTGCTGTGGACGATAAGTTCATCCGAGTCACCAGCCTCAGAAATCGCAGGTTAACAGCAGCTCAGATTAGAGAACAGGTCAATGCCACACAGAGTTCTAGCAGCAGACACATCTCTAGAACAACTGTTAAGAGGAGACTGTGTGAATCAGGCCTTCATGGTAAAATAGCTGCTAGGAAACCACTGCTGAGGACCGGCAACAAGCAGAAGAGACTTGTTTGGGATAAAGGACCCTAACCGGCTCAGTTATGGTTGAGGTGCAAACACACCCTCCATTTCTGCTACTTGTATGACCCCCTTCTCTTTTCCAATGGTTATAATCAGTCTGACAGAGAGAGGTATCCCAATCATTGTGGTTTTTAGTAGAACAATGACCATCAGCGGGACCCTTTGTGAGGTTCCTTGAGACGACATTGTTGTAAATAAGCGCCGTTTAACTAAATAATCTGAACTGAAACTATCTCTGTAGTTATGCTGTTATAGGCTTAGGCTGCTGGAGGACATAATGACCACTTTCACCCTCTTCGCTACATTCTCATACTACTCTCCAATTTAGCATTATTTGCTGTTATTTCAGCTTTTAACTTTGTTCTCTCTTTTCTCTTCCTAGAAGCTACACCTGGCCTGACTCTGTGTCTACCTGTGACACCTTTCTGGAGAGGGGCATCATCTGAGCTTCTGCTGGCAACAACTTAATGCTCACCCTCTACAGATGATCCACATGGCCCTGTCTTTTAGTGTTTAACCCTTTCTCTCTCCTAGACATGGCTACTGACTGAGCTTCTACTGTAACTAACTCTATGTGCTCTCTTTCAGACTCTAACCTTGAAAACTGGATCAGAGTTTATCTGTTCTTTCTTTCTAGATGAAACGACTAAAGGAGCTACATCCATTAACATTTACTTTTCCTTCCCATAGAAAGTACTCCTGGATCAGTGCTTCTTTGTTCTCTTTGTGTCTCTGCTCTGTTCTCTCTAACCCCCAGTGGGTCATGGCAGATGGCCGCTCACACTGAGCCTGGTTCTGGTTCTGCTGGAGGTTTCTTCCTGTTAAAAGGGAGTTTTTCCTCTCCACTGTCGCTACATGCATGCTCAGTATGAGGGATTGCTGCAAAGTCAACACCAGTGACTGTCCACTGTCTCTACATGCTCATCCAGGAGGAGTGAATGCTGCAAGTCACTGACTGGATGTAATCTGCTGGGTTTCCTTAGATAGAAAAACTTTTTATCCAATTTGAATAAATAACTGAATCTGACTGAACTGTTCAATGATTACGATTAATTAGAATGTATGAACCTGACTGTTGTGAAGAACCTTGAGACGACATGTGTTGTGAATTGGTGTTATATAAATAAAACTGAATTGAATTGAATTGAATTAAAAAATGTGAGGTGTTACTGGACAGCTGTGGGTCCTGTGGGTCAAAGGAAGATGGAATGTCTGTTTGGCTGTGAGCAGGAGAGGAGGATGCTGAGCTTGTTTCTGAACTGAACCTATTGAAGAAGGTGTTCAGTTCAGTGGCTCTGTCCAGACCTTCATCGGTCTGATCATCCTTCTGCTTGAAGCCTGTGATCTTCTTCATTCCTGTCCACACATCTCTGATATTGTTTTGCTGGAGCTGCTCTCCAGCTTCTTCTTGTACACCTCCTTGCTGTCTCTTATCTTGACTTTAAGTTGCTTCTGTAAACTCAATAATTCTCTGTCTCCCTCTCTGAAGGCTCTTTTTTTCTTGTCAAGCAGGTCCTTCAGGTCACTGGTGATCCAAGGTTTGTTATTGGGGAAGCATCTCACGGTTCTGGTGGGGATGATGTTATCCACACAGAAGTTTATATAGTCGGTTACACACTCAGTCATGGCATTGATGTCCTCTCCATGTGGCTGGTACAGTGCGTCCCAGTCTGTAGCCTCAAAGCAACCTTGCAGAGCTTCTTCAGCTTCCTGTGACCATCTTCTCACAGTCCTCTTTATTACAGGTTGCCTCTGAACAAGGGGCTTATATTTCAAGCAGAGAAAAACAAGATTGTGATCTGATTTGCCCAGAGGAGGTCTTGCTGTAGAGATTTATGAGTCCTTGACATTTGCATAAAACAAATCCAATGTTATGTTTTCTCTGGTAGAGCAGCTGACAAATTGTTGAAACGCTGCAGATTTTGCAGGTTTTCCCTCTTGCAAGGCATGTAGAAGCCTTTCATTTTCATCATAGGTACACTTCAACTGTGAGTGATGGAATCTTTTTTTTCAAATTGTGCTAAAGGTTTTTACATGTTTATATATTTCACTGTGCAAACATTTTAGGCAGGTGTGAAAAAATGCTGTAAACAAAGAATGCTTTCAGAAATATAAATGATGATTGTTTATTTTTATCAATTAATAAAACGCTAAGTGAGTGAACCCAAACTTACAACCAAAGTCATTCAGAACTATCTTCAGCGTAAAGAGGAACAAGACTTACTGGAAGTGATGGTCTGGCCCCACAGAGTCCTGATCTCAACATCATGGAGTGTGTCTGGGATTTCATGAAGAGACAGAAGGATGTGAGAAAGCCTCCATCCACAGAAGATCTGTGGTTAGTTCTCCAAGATATTTGGAACAACCTACCAGCCAAGTTCCTTCAAGAACTGTGTGCAAGTGTACTTAGAAGAACTGATGCTGTTTTGTATTGACATTGCACTAAGAAAATAAAAATGATAATTGTTTAGGTTTTGGATGAATTTGCTGTGTTTGGGGCAACAAGAGCTTTTCAGTAGAAGATGTTTTTCAGTCCGTTTTGTTCAATTCAATTCAGTTTATTTATATAGCACCAATTCACAACACATGTCGTCTCAAGGTTCTTCACAACAGTCAGGTTCATACATTCCAATTAATCCTAACTTTCAAACAGTTCAGTCAGATTCAGTTATTTATTCAAATTGGATAAAAAGTTTTTCTATCTAAGGAAACCCAGCAGATTGCATCCAGTCAGTGACTTGCAGCATTCACTCCTCCTGGATGAGCATGTAGAGACAGTGGACAGTCACTGGCGTTGACTTTGCAGCAATCCCTCATACTGAGCATGCATGTAGCGACAGTGGAGAGGAAAAACTCCCTTTTAACAGGAAGAAACCTCCAGCAGAACCAGAACCAGGCTCAGTGTGAGCGGCCATCTGCCACGACCGACTGGAGGTTTGAGAGAACAGAGCAGAGACACAAAGAGAACAAAGAAGCACTGATCCAGGAGTACTTTCTATGGGAAGGAAAAGTAAATGTTAATGGATGTAGCTCCTTTAGTCGTTTCATCTAGAAAGAAAGAACAGAACACTGAAAGACAGGGCTATATGGATCATCTGTAGAGGGTGAGCATTAAGTTGTTGCCAGCAGAAGCTCGGATGATGCCCCTCTCCAGAAAGTTGTCACAGGTAGACACAGAGTCAGGCCAGGTGTAGCTTCTAGGAAGAGAAAAGAGAGAACAAAGTTAAAAGCTGAAATAACAGCAAATAATGCAAAATTGGAGAGTAGTATGAGAATGTAGCGAAGAGGGTGAAAGTGGTCATTATGTCCTCCAGCAACCTAAGCCTATAGCAGCATAACTACAGAGATAGCTCAGGATAACCTAAGTCACTCTAACTATAAGCTTTATCAAAAAGGAAAGTTTTAAGCCTAGCCTTAAAAGTAGACAGGGTGTCTGCCTCACGGACTAAAACTGGGAGCTGGTTCCACAGGAGAGGAGCCTGATAACTAAAGGATCTGCCTCCCATTCTACTTCTAGAGACTCTAGGAACCACCAGTAAACCTGCAGTCTGAGAACGAAAGTGCTCTGTTAGGAACATATGGACCAATCAGATCTCTGATGTATGATGGAGCTAGATCATTAAGGGCTTTATATGTGAGGAGGAGAATTTTAAATTATATTCTGGATTTAACAGGGAGCCAATGAAGGGAAGCTAAAATAAGGAGAAATATGATCTCTCTTTTTAATTTTCATCAGAACTCTTGCTGCAGCATTTTGAATCAGCTGAAGGCTTTTAATTGCATTTTGTGGACATCCTGATAGTAAAGAATTACAATAGTCCAGCCTTGAAGTAACAAATGCATGGACTAGTTTTTCAGCATCACTCCTGGACAGGATATTTCTAATTTTGGCAATGTTCCAGAGGTGAAAGAAGGAAATCCTAGAAACCTGTTTAATATGAGATTTAAATGACATGTCCTGGTCAAAAATAACACCAAGGTTTTTTACTTTATTATCAGAGGTCAATTTAATGCCATCCAGGTTAAGTGATTGACTAAGCAGTTTCTTTTTTAAAGACTCCGGTCCAAAGACGACAACTTCTGTCTTGTCTGAATTTAGAAGCAAAAAATTTAAAGTCATCCAAGTTTTTATATCTTCAAGACATGCTTGTAGTCTATCTAACTGGTTGGGCTCATCAGGATTTATGGATAAGTAAAGCTGAGTATCATCAGCGTAACAGTGAACATTTATCCTATGCTGCCTGATAATTTGACCTATTGGAAGCATATATATAGTAAAGAGAATTGGTCCAAGTACTGAACCCTGTGGTACTCCACAATTAACCCTGGAGTTTAAAGATGATTTATCATTTACATGAACAAACTGGAATCTGTCAGACAGATAAGATTTAAACCAGCCTAGCGCTGTTCCCCTGATACCTACAACATATTCCAGCCTTTCTAAGAGAATATTATGATCGACTGGATCAAATGCAGCACTGAGATCTAACAGAACCAGAACAGACACAAGTCCAATATCTGAGGCCATAAGAATATCATTAGTGACGTTCAGCAGAGCTGTTTCAGTGCTATGATGAGCTCTGAAACCTGACTGAAACTCTTCAAAATGGTCATTGCTGTATAAATGTTCACACATTTGATTAGCAACAATTTTCTCAAGAATTTTAGATAAGAATGGAAGATTGGATATAGGTCTGTAATTTATTAAGTCATCTCGATCAAGCGAAGGTTTCTTAAGTAAAGGTTTAATTACAGCTACCTTAAAAGCCTGTGGTTCTGATCCATTTACTAAAGATAGATGAATCATATCTAAAATGGGGCTGGTAATCAGAGGGAACACTTCCTTAAATAATTTGGTTGGGATTGGGTCTAACATACAAGTTGAAGGTTCTGATGAAGCTAATATTTCTGATAACTCAGGAAGCTCCACAGGATCAGAACAGTCCAAACACAAATCAGGTTCTGCAGTTATTTCCAATGTTGTCTCACTTGCTGAGGATGAAGTAATCATCTTCAGGAGTATGTCAAAGATTTTATTTTTAATAAAATCAATTTTATTTAAGAAGAATCCCATAAAGTCATGACTGCTGAGAGCTAAGGGAATGGATGGCTCAACAGAGCTATGACTCTGTGTAAGTTTAGCAACTGTACTAAAGAGAAACCTAGGATTATTCTTGTTCTCTTCTATTAATGATGAGAAATAAGCTGTTCTAGCTTGGTGAAGTGTCTTTTTATACAACAGTAGGCTATTTTTCCAGATTAAGTAGGAATCCTCTAGGTGTGTAGAGCGCCATTTTCTCTCCAATTTTCTCCAATGTTCTTATATTAATGTCCCTGAAACGCCTCCCTGAAGGAAAGAGTTCAAAGAGGTGGTGACCAGGGTGTCAGGGTTCCTGATAAAGACTCCAGTTTAAATCCAGCCTGACTCCAGATTGAATCCAGTCTGACTCCAGTATCAGGGATTGGTACTGTGTTGCTGCAGGTTATCTGAAGCTTCCAATATATATCCATAAATGGGGAAAAAATAATAAATGTTAAAAGCTTCACTTATTTAGGTGTTACTCTGGATCAAACCTTGACTTTTAAAAATCATGTAAAAACAATTGTGCAACTCTTTCAAATTTACTCTGGCAAATTTTAGGTTCATCTGAGGATCCCTTAAAGGATTGAAGCATCACATATGTATTTAAATTCCATGACTAGCTGGTCACAGGTATGCAAAACTGTCTTAAAGCCTCTTCAATCAACCTTCAAAAGTGTAATAAAAATTCCTGACAAGAAATGTAGACAGTATCACCACTGTCATATTCTTTCCAAGTACAATTTTTAAAATTTTAACAAACTTTTTATGCAGGCAAACTTTTGCTTACTTTTTAAAATGATTCATGGTATTATTGCTCCTCCTCTATGAAGGTTTGTCACACTGAGCTCAGAAAAACAACTAGAGTAACAAGGGCGACCTCTAGAGGTGAGTGCAGCATTCCAAAATGTAAGACATCTTTTGCTAAATCTACCTTCTCTGTTGTTGCCATGACTCAGTGGAATACATTATAACATGTACAAGTTTCTCAATGTTTGCACGTTTGACAAAGAAATGGCTTTTATCAAAGCAGGTCTGCACTCATTAGTGATGAATGTGTGTAAATGAAAGTATAGTTGGTTCTTTTGGAAAGTATGTGAGTGTGTGAAAGTGTATGTGTGGTAGGTATGATTATTGTATAGGTGGAAGTGTGTGATAGAGAAATGATAAATCCCTGGAAGTTTTTAATAACTGGTGTAACTGAGGGGCGAGGTTTGTTACGATTGTGTTGTATGATTAACATCAACCTGTCAAGGGACTACAGGTGGAAATTAGCATCTTTTGCTGTAACCTGGCACCATGCATATTTCCTATTTTTAGGTCAATGTATTGTTGTACAAATAAAAAAAAACAATCAATCAATCAATTAATTAATAAACGTTTCATTTAAATCCAAATCAATCAAAGCAAACCTAAATGCAAGACTCAGCAGCAGCAGCACCCTGCAACACACTAAAACAAATACACAGAGGGACACTGACATTGAGTGGGAACTAGAACACTAAGAAAACTGACCCATTTTAACCCGGATTCATCTTGATCCAGATTGATCCAGAACCAATGTGACTCCAGCATAAATCCAGTTTGGCTTCATAAATATAGCCTAAAAATGTTTTTTAATCGGAGCCTCCTGTTGTGTAACAGTCAGTTACACATAACAGTGTGAATCTGACCTTCAGCCTGGAAGTCATGTGACCTTGGGCATGGATGACTGATCTGTAGATACCTGCAGCATATTGATCCTGATGAATCAGGAGATCCTCCCGACGCAGAAACATGATCAACATGAAACAATCTGAAATCACGCAGTTTGCTCATGTTTAAATATGCAGAAACATTTAGATATTAAAAAATTTGTTTCTTTTTGACTCTTTCTTTTCCATTTCTCTGCTAACAAACTCTTCATCCTGTTCTGCTTTTGCTCACATCTTAAAACTAAGTGCACTTCCTGAGTATGGAAAAGTCAGTCAGTCATTTTCTACCACTTCTTCCATAGTGGGTCGCGGGGGAGCTGGTGCCTATCTCCAGCAGTCTATGAGCAAGAGGCAGGGTACACCCTGGACAGATCACCAATCCATCACAGGGCAACACACAAACAACCAAGCACACACTCATTCATACACCTAAGGGCAATTTAGAGAGACCAATTAACCTAACAGGCATGTCTTTGGACTGTGGGAGGAAGCCAGAGTACCTGGTGAGAACCCACACATGCACGGGGAGAACATGAAAACTCCATGCAGAAAGACCCCCAGTTGGGAATCAAACCTAGGACCTTCTTGCTGCAAGGCAACAGTGCTACCAACTGCACCACTGTGCAGCCCTGAGTTTGGAAATGTTTTCTCCAAAAAGATTATTTTGTTCTTATTTACTAGAAATGAATATTGTATGAATCTAAATTATTGTTATCTGCTGTTTCTTTAGATAATCATTAAAACTGAATTCCTCAGATACATTGAAATGCTAAAGGAGAGCAGGCTTTGTCAGAAACCAATGAGCTCTCACCTGTGCAAAGATCAGCAAATAAGCAGAGATATATCTACAGAGACAAGCAGATGGACGGTTGGAGATGCAGCTCTGAATGGTTTATGGAAGCATTTGAACGTAATCTGTGAACTACAACATGAAAACCTGAGCCTTTTACACAGGTGTCTTCAGCAGAGAAACAAAAACCTTCAGGATGAAGAGAGCTCCACCTCTGAAGCTGCTTCAGATCATTCATATCTGGAGGCAGGACCTGTTCTTCACGTGTTTACACTGTGAGAAGCTGATGGACGGGCCTGGTTTCCTGCTCTGATATTATTGCACTGTTTATTTCTATTGAATCTGTGAGAACAAAAAAATCAGGTGAATTTGATTCTGTTTTTCATTAATGAAGATGAAAATGAATAAAGATGTTTTTTTTCTGATCCAGAGTCAAACTGTTCTCTTGGTTCTGGTTGGTCTTGCAGCTGTTTGTGGTTTGCCTTCCTGATGCTCCTGCTAGATCTTCAAACAACCTTCAAACACAGCAAGTTATGGTTAGTGTTCTCCTCCACATCTGGCAGATGTTTAAGTTTAGAAGATGCCTGAAAATACAGGAAGCGAGCAGATGTGTTAGTGAGGATGCAGCTCAGTTTGTTTTACCAGGACAGTAAATGTCATCTCAAAGCACTTCACAGACAAACAGATCCTACTTATATAATCAGATAGGTCCAACCATACAGATCCAGTTCAGTCCTAGTCTGAATACTATGCAGTCAACTACATTTTAATGCCCGTTGGTAAAACGTTTTCTATCCAAGGAAACCCAGCTGATCGCTTCAAGATGTTAACTTAATAATAATTAATAATTCCCTCAGTCTGAGCAAGCATGAAACCTCCCAACAGAGCCAGAACCAGGCTCGGTGTGAGCAGCCATCGACCATGAGGAACCCGTTTGAAAAGACAAAGCAACAAAAACTCAGAAGTAATGATTTTTTTGCAGCACTATTTAGACCTTTATTTTTTCCAGTATATTTCCTGAAAGTCAGCAGACAGGAAATGGGGATGGAGAGACGGGGAAAACGTGGCATATGTCACCAGGGCCGGGACTGGAACCCGGGACGGCAGCGGAGCTGCAGTTCTACGGTAACATAGATGTGCCCAGTGTCGTCTGTCATCATCTGACTTGTTAAGGAAGCTGATGAGCCCTAGACTAGTTTAATAAGATGTTTAGATTATTTATTTGGTGTCTGTCTGTGAAGTGACATGAAAACATTTGAACTACAGAGTTACACATCTTTGTGTGCCAACCGAAAGCAAGATCTGTCTACTTTCCAACCAGAACTCATGGTACTGAGATTTGGACCATAACCAAAGGAACAAAATCCTCTGAAGCAGCTGAGATGAGCTTCCTCTGTGGGCGTGCTTTGAGTAGAGCTGCTGCTCCTCTACATCCCAGGGTCAATGCAGCTAGCTATCAGGAGATTTTGGAGCACTTCATGCTTCCATCTGCTGAAAAGCTTTATGGAGATGAAGATTTCATTTTTCAGCACGACCTGGCACCTGCTCACAGTGCCAAAACCACTGGTAAATGGTTTACTGACCATGGTATCACTGAGCTCAATTGGCCTGCCAACTCTCCTGACCTGAACCCCATAGAGAATCTGTGGGATATTGTGAAGAGAACGTTGAGAGACTCAAGACCCAACACTCTGGATGAGCTAATGGCCGCTATCGAAGCATCCTGGGCCTCCATAAGACCTCAGCAGTGCCACAGGCTGATTGCCTCCATGCCACGCCGCATTGAAGCAGTCATTTCTGCCAAAGGATTCCCGACCAAGTATTGAGTGCATAACTGTACATGATTATTTGAAGGTTGACGTTTTTTGTATTAAAAACACTTTTCTTTTATTGGTCGGATGAAATATGCTAATTTTGTGAGATAGGAATTTTGGGTTTTCATGAGCTGTATGCCAAAATCATCCGTATTAAGACAATAAAAGACCTGAAATATTTCAGTTAGTGTGCAATGAATCTAAAATATATGAATGTTAAATTTTCATCATGACATTATGAAAAATAATGAACTTTATCACAATATGCTATTATTTTGAGAAGGACCTGTATTTACTCTCTGTGGTTTCTGTCTGCTGGAGCTGCTGATGAACAGCAGGCCGCAGCCGCCAGAGGGCAGCATTGCGCCTCGACCAACCTGCAGCCAACCGGAATAAAAAGAAGAAGAACTAGTATCCGGGATGTAAACAAAGGATGAGGCGCCATGTTGGACTGATGGACCAGAGATAGTTCGTTTTGATTGGAACAGAACCGCCCAATTGCAACAGTTTGTCGTCTGAGTAGAGTCTAGGCTCCGGTTCGGTTCATCATGCAGCATCTCAGAACTGCAGAGGACATTTTTTGCCGTCAGACCGAACTGGTTCTACAGCTGCTGCTGGAGGCTGCTGTGGAAGTTCTGATTGGACAGCAGGAATCAGTAACTGAGGTGGTTCTGCTGGGTCAGCAGGTATCAGCTGCTGGTTCTGTAATGATGGGTCATCGGAAACCAGAAGAGAAGCGGAAGCAGGTAAAAACTAGACTTGATTAGGGTTCGGTTCCGTAAGCAGCTGTGTTTTCTGAACGTTTTGCAGTTTGAAATTACCTGCCGCCTTCAAATCTCAGATTCGGGACCTTCTCTGTTCCTTAGGAAATGTTCTGATCCAAAATATCAAAAACTGCTTCGTTCCAATAACTACAGAAGTTGGACAATGAAACTGAAACACCTGGTTTTAGACCACAATAATTTATTAGTATGGTGTAGGACCTCCTTTTGCGGCCAATACAGCATCAATTCGTCTTGGGAATGACATATACAAGTCCTGCACAGTGGTAAGAGGGATTTTAAACCATTCTTCTTGCAGGATAGTGGCCAGGTCACTACGTGATACTGGTGGAGGAAAACGTTTCCTGACTCGCTCCTCCAAAACACCCCAAAGTGGCTCAATAATATTTAGATCTGGTGACTGTGCAGGCCATGGGAGATGTTCAACTTCACTTTCATGTTCATTAAACCAATCTTTCACCAGTCTTGCTGTGTGTATTGGTGCATTGTCATCCTGATACACGGCACCGCCTTCAGGATACAATGTTTGAACCATTGGATGCACATGGTCCTCAAGAATGGTTCGGTAGTCCTTGGCAGTGACGCGCCCATCTAGCACAAGTATTGGACCAAGGGAATGCCATGATATGGCAGTCCAAACCATCACTGATCCACCCCCATGCTTCACTCTGATCATGCAACAGTCTGGGTGGTACGCTTCTTTGGGGCTTCTCCACACCGTAACTCTCCGGATGTGGGGAAAATAGTAAAGGTGGACTCATCAGAGAACAATACATGTTTCACATTGTCCACAGCCCAAGATTTGCGTTCCTTGCACCATTGAAACCAACGTTTGGCATTGGCATGAGTGACCAAAGGTTTGGCTATAGCAGCCCGGCCGTGTATATTGACCCTGTGGAGCTCCTGACGGACAGTTCTGGTGGAAACAGGAGAGTTGAGGTGCACATTTAATTCTGCCGTGATTTGGGCAGCCGTGGTTTTATGTTTTTTTGGATACAATCCGGGTTAGCACCCGAACATCCCTTTCAGACAGCTTCCTCTTGCGTCCACAGTTAATCCTGTTGGATGTGGTTCGTCCTTCTTGGTGGTATGCTGACATTACCCTGGATACCGTGGCTCTTGATACATCACAAAGACTTGCTGTCTTGGTCACAGATGCGTCAGCAAGACGTGCACCAACAATTTGTCCTCTTTTGAACTCTGGTATGTCACCCATAATGTTGTGTATTTCAATATTTTGAGTAAAACTGTGCTCTTACCCTGTTAATTGAACCTTCACACTCTGCTCTTACTGGTGCAATGTGCAATCAATGAAGACTGGCTACCAGGCTGGTCCAATTTAGCCATGAAACCTCCCACACTAAAATGACAGGTGTTTCACTTTCATTGTCCAACCATTGTAGTTTACAAGTGACGGTGAGCCGTCCAATAGACGATGTCTGATGAGTGATTCTGCCTTTTCATTGGTCAGAAGAAATCTCAGTTAACTGACTGGAGCTGTGCTTTATTCGGCCCAAAGGTTCCGTTCATTTATGTAGAATCAGATATTTATAATCAGCCACAAAGACACAAAAACACATTTAGCTTTATTATTATTATTATTATTAATTTTAAATCCGAGTAAAATCCCCCTCCGGAGGTGGATGGGGGTTGTTGGGGACTGGGTTCGGGGGCAGGGTGGCTGGAGCTGGGCCGGGGTCACCCGGGTCTGGGCAGTACCGGCGCGGGTCCGGGGGCTGGTTGCCCTGAGGGGGTACAGGCGCCTGGACCTGGGAGTATATAGTATGCATGGGGAGTGTGAGTGAGTGTATGACGTCCATTGTTGTTATCCTTATGTTGGGTGTGAGTGATTTTATGTGTATGCATGAGGGTGGGAGTGAGTGATTGTGACTGTGTGTGCCTGTTTTTTTGTGACAGGTTGGGTCTTGAACTGCTCCCTCTCCTGGATCAGCTTCCTCCCCGCCACACCGCCTGCTGGTGGTTGGAGTCTCTGCCCACTGGTATACTTGTGGTTCTCGGTGTCCGCGGCCGGGTGCTTTGGTGTGGGCTGTCTCACTCCCAGTGGCTGCTTGCCGGGGCCTGGCCCCCTGGGCTCTGTCGGGCCTCTGCTTGGGTGGAGGTGTGTCCCGGGGTCTTGGGCCTTTGGGTCCACGGCTGGATCTGCTCGGGCGTGGACGGCTGCCGGCGGGGCCTATGGACTCGTCGCTGCGGCCCCCTGGGGCTTCTGCACTGTCACTGCAGGGTGGTTCCCCTGGGACTCTTCACTGCTCTTCTTTGGGGGGGTTGCGGTAGTCCCGGCGGTGGTTCTCCTGGGGTTCTTGTGCTTTGGGGGGCCTTTAGATGTCTGTGACTCAGTTCTCCTCAGTGTCCGTCCAGGGACCATGGGGCAGGTCTGTGGGTCCTCACACTCGCTATTGCATATTTTTGTGGAGAAACCTTGTCTACAAAAGCGCGTCCACACCCATACTCACAGGTGTTAAGCTTCAGGTGTTGACAGATACACAGATGTTCTATTTTGGGCTGCACCTCTAACTAAGTACATTTTACATTCAGAATTACAGTGTACTATTTTGTTAAAAAAAAAAAACAGCTGTAGGTGTATAAGCAAGCAGGGTGTAATCTTGTATTCTCTTCATCCTTCTTTCTCTCCTCCACTCTTCCCTCCTTTTTCCCCCATCTCTCTCTTTTTTGAAGCTTCATTTTTCCTTTTCATTTCAGTCTCCGTGTCCGTAACAATTGAAAATAAGTTTATAATAAAGTTTCTTTAATAAATATCAAGCAGAGCTTTAAAGCATTAGCTGTGATGCTCTGCTTGTGAAAGTAAATCTGTTGGGCTTCTTCTTGGCACTCAGACAACAGTTCTGAGCGATATTCTGCTGGACAGGACACGGTAAAAAAAAAAAAAATCCGTGTAAAATCCTGAAATGAAGGTGAAATGATTCCAGGTTTGGTGGAATCTGGATCATGTGCTCCCACATATGATCATCATCAGCATGAACTAAAGGACCTGCAGGAACAGAACCAGTTTACCCAGTCTGGTTGGTTGAGGATATCAGGGTCTCTGCCGCTGATGGAAAGACGGATCAGGGTTGATGTTCTAAGGAATATTCAATTCATCTTTTTTATCAGGAATTCTCCAAACTGTGACTCTGTTAACTGGGCAGAGAAGGCAGCCTGATCACCATCCAGCAGCCTGGAGTAAACTGGGCAAACTGGTTCTGTGCCTGCAAGAACCTATAGGTTCTAGCTGCTGAGTTCCTGAAGGAACACAGATAACTTTGGTTAGGGTTCTGTGAAGTTCTGGTTCTGGGTGATCCATCAGTCAGCTTGCATGTTACCTGCTGACATTAAATGTTACAGCTTGAACCTGAACTGGACTCCGCTCAGTCCAGCTGCAGAGATGCTTGTCATGTTCAGATCCAAGAATTTTGGAAATATTAATTGAAAACACACACAAGGGTTTCAGAAATTGATCAGCTCTGATTGGGTCAGCCACATGATCAGAGCAAGGGTTCACATCCTGCTGCTGGATCTGAGCGGGTCAGCCAGTACCTGACTGCTGATGAGGTGGATAATAGAGTCCGACACTGAGGCTCAGAGATCCAGCTGTCCGCCAGGCTTCATGGGAAGAGCTTTTGTACTGAGCACAGAGAGGAAGCAGGTTCAGCAATTAAAAAGTGATGAGAAGAACATCTTCAGGAACAGATACTGCCGGACTCTGGGCTAGAGGTTTTGGTTCTGCTCAGTTCACTGTGATTGAACCTTTGTTCTGTAAGCTGCTTTCTCTCCACTCTGCTCAAATTAACCTGTGACTCTTTCGCCCTGCAGCTAAGCAGCATGTTGATTCTGATGTCCAGAGAGGCGGTCCGTAAGCTCTGTAGGGTCTTTAGAGAACTCTGCCTCACTGTTCTGACGGAGAACGAAACTCTGAGGGACAAAGTGAGACGACTGGAGGGCGAAGAACCACAGAACCTGAAACCCTGTACTGCTCTGAAGAACCACAAGGTTCCTAAAGTTCGATCAGGTGAGGCTTTGAAGAGGAACCAACAACTTTGTTCTTCTATAAGACAGAGTGAGAATCTTCTCAGCTGGAATTCAGTTCATTTTATTTCTTTACCTTCACTTTACAACAAATGTCCCATCGAGGCACTTTACAAGACAAACAGGTCAGGTTTACATAGAATAATACATAATTGATCCAGTCCAATCATATAGACAGACTATGTAAATGTACAATGCAGTCAAGATCCGTTTCTAATGACAGTTTAGATTAAAGCCCAGCTGATTACATCAAGACGCTGGTTTTGCAGCAATCCCTTCAGGAAGAACAGGAAGAAACCTCCAGCAGAACCAACCTGTGTATGAGCAGCCATCTGGTGCAATCAACTGGGAAAATGAGCGGACAGAACACAGAAAACAACCAATGAAGCAATGACCCAGGAGTACTTTCTGTGTTAAAGAAAAGCTTAAGAGAATTAAGAGCAGTAGCTTCATCCAAGGGAGTAACAGATGAGCTCTGGGCCAGTACTCCACTTTTTTGAAAACGAGACATTTTAAGCCAAGTCTTAAAAGTTAACAAGGTGTCTGCCTCATGGTTGTGTGCTTTTCACTAACTGAAGCTGCAGAGAGGTCTGCTAAACTACGACTCTGCTTCCTGGTTAGTATGGAGGGCCAAAAGGGCCAAAATCAATTAAATAAATGTATCTTTAAATAAATAAATGTGACTGTGCCATGAAATAAATAATGTACCTTTTTATTGTCATTTTTAGCATTTTTGTTATTTTTTTAATATTTTCTTAAAATAAATTCATTTAAAAATAATATATTTATTTGACTTTATATTAATCTGTTTCATGGCTCCAGTGCAGCTGTGTCATCCTTAAATTATTGAAACTGTCAACCTGACCCATCTAACTCTGGTGGGCGGGGCTAATGCTGACCCTGGTCTTACTTACACACTGCAGCTGAAGGACTGCTGCAGAGAGCTACCCTTGGCGGGCCGTGACCCTCGGCGGGCTGCGGGGAGCTACCCTCGGCAGGCCGTGACCCTCGGTGGGCTGCGGGGAGCTACCCTCGGCAGGCCGTGACCCTCGGTGGGCTGCGGGGAGCTACCCTCGGCAGGCCGTGACCCTCGGCGGGCTGCGGGGAGCTACCCTCGGCAGGCCGTGACCCTCGGTGGGCTGCGGGGAGCTACCCTCGGCAGGCCGTGACCCTCGGCGGGCCGTGGGGAGCTACCCTCGGTGGACTGCGGGGAGCTACCCTCGGTAGGCTGCGGGGAGCTACCCTCGGTAGGCTGCGGGGAGCTACCCTCGGCAGGCCGTGACCCTCAGTGGGCCGTGGGGAGCTACCCTCGGTGGGCTGCGGGGAGCTACCCTCGGCAGGCCGTGACCCTCGGTGGGCTGCGGGGAGCTACCCTCGGCGGGCCGCGACCCTCGGCGGGCTGCGGGGAGCTAACCTCGGCAGGCCGTGACCCTCGGTGGGCTGCGGGGAGCTACCCTCGACGGCTCCACGCTGGTTGAGGGGCCTCTATTATCTGCTGGTTTCTAACACCCTTGCCTCCTAAGCTTCAAAAATCCAACATTTATTACACGTACTACGATCACTAGAGGAGGAACTGAACATCAGACATAGAGCAGCAGACTCGGAGAGAAGGAAAAAATCCACCCTGCCAGGCTACTGCTGCTAAACCTTCAAACGCAGCAGAACACCGAGGAAAACACCTATAGGTGTTTGACATGATTAGGTGCAGATAAATGAGTTCTGAACTGAACGGCCTCAATCTCTGCAGAACCTTGAATGAAGATCAAGTATCTCAGACCACCACCTCGGGTTCCTACCTAACAAGAAATTTGAGTCCATCATTAAGAAATAATGTGATACAGCAGAGAAATGAGCCTCGTTAACTTTCCAATGGCGGAAATGTTGGTTTATTTCTGCTTCAAACTTCATCAATAAACATTTTCCATGACCTTCATCAGAAACCTTTAGAACTTGTTTGGTTCTGATTTATTTCTCTGGGTTTGAGTCTATAGGCACGGTGCTGCAGCTGATAACACTGTTGCAGGTTCTAGGTGATGGGTCAGACAAAGAATGGTTCAAGAACCCCTCATGAAGAACACAATATCGAGGCACGTGACGTCGCCCGGTACGGCGGATCCGGGGTCCCACCCTGGAGCCAGGCCTGGGGTCGGGACTCGTCGGAGAGCGCCTGGTGGCCGGGTTGCTCCTCGCGGGACCCGGCCGGGCCAAGCCCGAACGAGAGACACGAGGCCATCCCCCAGTGGGCCCACCACCTGCAGGGGGAACCGTGAGGGACCGGTGCAAAGAGGATTGGGTGGCGGACGAAGGTGGAGACCTCAACGGCCCAATCCCCGGATGCTTAGGTTGGCTCTAGGGACGTGGAATGTCACCTCGCTGGGGGGGAACGGAGCCTGAGCTTGTGCGGGAGGTCGAGAGATATCGACTAGAAATAGTCGGGCTCGCCTCCACGCACAGCGTGGGCTCTGGAACCCATCTCCTTGAGAGGGGTTGGACTCTCTTCTACTCTGGAGTGGCCCACGGGGAGAGGCGGCGGGCTGGTGTGGGTTTGCTTGTTGCCCCCCAGCTCAGCCGTCTCGTGTTGGGGTTTACCCCAGTGGATGAGAGGGTTGTATCCCTGCGCCTTCAGGTTGGGGAGAGGTCTCTAACTATCATTTCAGCCTACGGGCCGAATGGTAGTGCAGAGTACCCTGCCTTCTTGGCGTCCCTGTCGGGGGTGCTGGATAGTGCCCCTCCCGGGGACTCCATTATTCTGCTGGGGGACTTCAACGCCCACGTGGGGAACGACTGTGACACCTGGAGAGGCGTGATCGGGAGGAATGGCCTCCCCGATCTGAATCCGAGTGGTGTTTTGTTATTGGACTTCTGTGCTAGTCACGGATTGTCCATAACGAACACCATGTTCAAACGTAAGGTGTCCATCAGTGCACTTGGCACCAGGACACCCTAGGCAGGAGGTCGATGATCGACTTTGTTGTCGTATCATCAGACCTTCGGCCGCATGTTTTGGACACTTGGGTGAAGAGAGGGGCTGAGCTGTCCACTGATCATCACCCGGTGGTGAGTTGGATCCACTGGAGGAGGAGAAAGCCGGACAGACTTGGGAGGCCCAGGCGCATAGTGAGGGTCTGCTGGGAACGCCTGGCGGAGCCCTCGGCCAGGGATGTATTCAACTCCCACCTCCGGGAGAGCTTCGACCAGATCCCGGGGGATGTTGGAGACATAGAGTCCGAGTGGACCATGTTCTCTGCATCTATTGTCGATGCTGCTGCCCGTAGCTGCGGCCGTAAGGTCTGCGGTGCCTGTCGTGGCGGCAATCCCAGAACCCGGTGGTGGACACCGGCAGTAAGGGATGCTGTTAAGCTGAAGAAGGAGTCCTATCGGCTGTGGTTGGCTTGTGGGACTCCTGAGGCGGCTGACGGGTACCGTGAGGCCAAGCGTGCTGCGGCCCGGGCTGTGGCAGAGGCAAAAACTCGGGCCTGGGAAGAGTTCGGTGAGGCCATGGAGAAGGACTACCGGTTGGCCTCGAAGTGATTCTGGCAAACCGTCCGGCGCCTCAGGAGGGGGAAGCAGTGCTTTGCCAACACTGTTTATAGTGGGGGCGGGAGACTGCTGACCTCGACTGAGGACATTATCGGGCGGTGGAAGGAGTACTTCGAGGATCTCCTCAATCCTGCCATCACGCATTCCGTGGTGGAAACAGAGGCTGGGGACTCGGGGTTGGACTCTTTCATCACCCAGGCTGAAGTCACCGAGGTGGTTAAAAAGCTCCGCTGGTGGCAAGGCTTCGGGGGTGGATGAGATCCGCCCTGAGTACCTCAAGTGTCTGGATGTTGTAGGGCTGTCATGGTTGACACGCCTCTTCAACATTGCGTGGCGGTCGGGGACAGTGCCTCTGGACTGGCAGACTGGGGTGGTGGTCCCCCTTTATAAGAAGGGGGACCGGAGGGTGTGTTCCAACTACAGGGGGATCACACTCCTCAGCCTCCCTGGTAAGGCCTACGCCAGGGTATTGGAGAGGAGAGTCCGACCGATAGTCGAACCTCGGCTTCAGGAGGAACAGTGTGGTTTTCGTCCCAGCCGTGGAACACTGGACCAGCTCTATACCCTCTACAGGGTGCTCGAGGGTTCATGGGAGTTTGCCCAACCGGTTCACATGTGTTTTGTGGACCTGGAGAAGGCATTCGACTGTGTCCCTCGTGATGCCCTGTGGGGGGTGCTCCAGGAGTATGGAATCGGGGGCCCTTTATTAGGGGCCATCCGGTCCCTGTACGAGCGGAGCAGGAGTTTGGTCCGCATTGCCGGCACTAAGTCGGACCTGTTCCCAGTGCATGTTGGACTCCGGCAGGGCTGCCCTTTGTCGCCGGTCCTGTTCATAACTTTTATGGACAGGATTTCTAGACGCAGCCAAGGGCCGGGGGGGGTCTGGTTTGGGGACCAGTGGATTTCGTCTCTTCTTTTTGCGGATGACGTGGTCCTGCTTGCCCCCTCTAGCCAAGACCTACAGCATGCGCTGTGGCGGTTCGCAGCCGAGTGTGAAGCGGCTGGGATGAGGATCAGCTCCTCCAAGTCCGAGGCCATGGTTCTCGACCGGAAAAGGGTGGCTTGTCCTCTTCAGGTTGGAGGGGAGTTCCTGCCTCAAGTGGAGGAGTTTAAGTATCTCGGGGTCTTGTTCACGAGTGAGGGAAGAATGGAGCGGGAGATCGACAGACGGATCGGTGCAGCTGCCACAGTAATGGGGGCGCTGTGCCGGTCCATTGTGGTGAAGAGAGAGCTGAGCCGAAAAGCAAATCTCTCTATTTACCGGTCGGTCTACGTTCCTACCCTCACCTATGGCCATGAACTTTGGGTCATGACCGAAAGAACGAGATCACGGATACAAGCGGCTGAAATGAGCTTCCTCCGTAGGGTGGCCGGGCACTCCCTTAGAGATAGGGTGAGGAGCTCGGCCATCCAGGAGGAGCTCGGAGTAGAGCCGCTACTCCTCCACATTGAGAGGAGCCAGTTGAGGTGGCTCGGGCATCTATACCGGATGCCTCCTGGACGCCTTCCTCGGGAGGTGTTCCAGGCACGTCCCACCGGGAGGAGGCCCAGGGGACGGCCCAGGACACGCTGGAGGGACTATGTCTCTCGGCTGGCCTGGGAACGCCTTGGGCTCCCCCTGGAGGAGCTGGAGGAGGTGTCTGGAGAGAGGGACGTCTGGGCGTCTCTGCTGAGTCTGCTGCCCCCGCGACCCGGTCCTGGATAAGCGGAAGACGACGAACGAACGAGCTTTAAATTGGCTAAACAAATGAATGATCTTAATCTGTCTTTATGATACAATGGCTGGATCAAAAGGAAAAGTGGAAACATATGGGGGAGAGGTGATGTGAATTTGCTTATGTTACTTATACCTCTAATGCTTATAATAACGGTCTTCATTTAACCAGGTGAGGCCTCCCTGAGAATCAAATTTTTTTCCAAGATAGATTTATAAAAATATGTTCCTTGCTAAGGTGCAAGTGCCAACTCTTAAACACTAGACTACCAACTGCAATTTTATACAAGTTGTGATAAATATACTTCTATTTGTTCCAATATTCTCACCTTTCTCGCTGATTCCAAAGCAACAAATGACTCTCAAACAGATTGCTAAGGCCCACGCAGTACGATCCCAAGACAACTAAATGTGATTGTGAATCAGCAGCGTTGTGCTGACCCTTATACTTCCAATCGAGGCCTCGAACGTCTTCCTGGATTCCTCGACGCGCTCCGAGGCATCGGCACACTGAACCCATCACTAGTTTAGACGATGGATGGATGTTCACAGTGATGCTTTTACTGTCAGTCTGTATTTTATATATTTCTGTGGTGTGTCTGTATTTTTGGATCTTTCAGCCGGGTTTGCTGACCTTGAGATGGTTTCTGGCTCAGCACGGTCCACCTGTAGCGATCCAGTTCCTACGGTCTTCACCCATCTTGCTCTCCAACAGCCAATCGGGAGCCAGCACAGCTGCTATGCTCAGGAGCTCCAGGAGACAATGGATCCAGGTGTTCCGGGTTTGCCTGAGGTTGAGGCTGAGGTGGTTTTAGGGACAACCCAGATCTTCACAGGACCTGTGACCAAAGATAAACCAGCCAAAGATCCTCCAGGTGAAGACACAGCCCCACATCAAGAAGACATGACCATAGTGAGTTCATGAGCACTCAGCAGAATCAGAACAAACAAATTTTACTATCCCTGGTTCTACTGAGTGATGTCTCCTTCACCTCTCATGGTGTCTTCAGGCTGCAGAAACAATAGAACCAGAAGAACTGGACGATGGAGGTCCAATGGTCATTGAGAGTCTAACAGGTGAAATTCTGTTTTATGATTGAACTTCTTTTAGAAACATACAAACTGCTGCAGTCAGAATGGACGAGATTGGGTCCGACTAGACAGAACCAGATCAGACGGGACCCAACCGGGTCAGACTAGATGCAACTGGGTCAGACTAGACGTAATCAGGGGTCAGACTGGATGCAACCGGGTGTCGGACTGGACAGAACCGAGTTAGACTAGACAGAACCAGGTCATTCTGATAATTTTCTTGTTTTTGACGTAATTCAGTCAGGGGAACCAGACGTGTTACCATGGTAATAGTTTCTGTCCATTTGATTAGTCGGTTAACACTAGAAAGGTCTTTGTCTGGTCATGTGTTCTGGTTTTAGTCGGACACAGCTCTAACATTAACATGTTGTGCAGGGAACCCAGTCCACTTTGTTTTTTTTGGACCCATGAGGACTCGGACTCCAGGTCTTATTCATTCAATTCAGTTTATTTATATAGCGCCAATTCACGAGGCATGTAGCGACAGTGGAGAGTCACTGGCGTTGACTTTGCAGCAATCCCTCATACTGAGCATGCATGTAGCGACAGTGGAGAGAAAAAACTCCCTTTTAACAGGAAGAAACCTCCAGCAGAACCAGAACCAGGCTCAGTGTGAGCGGCCATCTGCCACGACCGACTGGAGGTTTGAGAGAACAGAGCAGAGACACAAAGAGAACAAAGAAGCACTGATCCAGGAGTACTTTCTATGGGAAGGAAAAGTAAATGTTAATGAATGTAGCTCCTTTAGTCGTTTCATCTAGAAAGAAAGAACAGATAAACTCTGATCCAGTTTTCAAGGTTAGAGTCTGAAAGAGAGCAGATAGAGTTAGTCACAGTAGAAGCTCAGTCAGTAGCCATGTCTAGGAGAGAGAAAGGGTTAAACACTGAAAGACAGGACCTATGTGGATCATCTGTAGAAGGGTGAGCATTAAGTTGTTGCCAGCAGAAGCTCAGACGATTCCCCTCTCCAGAAAGGTGTCACAGGTAGACACAGAGTCAGGCCAGGTGTAGCTTCTATGAAGAGAATAGAGAGAACAAAGTTAAAAGCTGAAATAACAGCAAATAATGCAAAATTGGAGAGTAGTGTGAGAATGTAGCGAAGAGGGTGAAAGTGGTCATTATATCCTCCAGCAGTCTAAGCCTATAGCAGCATAACTACACAGATAGCTCAGGATAACCTAAGTCACTCTAACTATAAGCTTTATCAAAAAGGAAAGTTTTAAGCCTAGCCTTAAAAGTAGACAGGGTGTCTGCCTCACGGACTAAAACTGGGAGCTGGTTCCACAGGAGAGGAGCCTGATAACTAAAGGATCTGCCTCCCATTCTACTTCTAGAGACTCTAGAAACCATCAGTAAACCTGCAGTCTGAGAACAAAGTGCTCTGTTAGGAACATATGGACCAATCAGATCTCTGATGTATGATGGAGCTAGATCATTAAGGGCTTTATATGTGAGGAGGAGAATTTTAAATTATATTCTGGATTTAACAGGGAGCCAATGAAGGGAAGCTAAAATAGGAGAAATATGATCTCTCTTTTTAATTTTCATCAGAACTCTTGCTGCAGCATTTTGAATCAGCTGAAGGTTTTTAACTGCATTTTGTGGACATCCTGATAGTAAAGAATTACAATAGTCCAGCCTTGAAGTAACAAATGCATGGACTAGTTTTTCAGCATCACTCCTGGACAGGATATTTCTAATTTTGGTAATGTTCTGGAGATGAAAGAAGGAAATCCTAGAAACCTGTTTAATATGGGATTTAAATGACATGTCCTAGTCAAAGTTAACACCAAGGTTTTTTACTTTATTACCAGAGGTCAATTTAATGCCATCCAGGTTAAGTGATTGACTAAGCAGTTTCTTTTTTAAAGACTCCGGTCCAAAGACGACAACTTCTGTCTTGTCTGAATTTAGAAGCAGAAAATTTAAAGTCATCCAAGTTTTTATATCTTCAAGACATGCTTGTAGTCTATCTAACTGGTTGGGTTCATCAGGATTTATGGATAAATAAAGCTGAGTATCATCAGCATAACAGTGAAAATGTATCCCATGCTGCCTGATAATTTGACCTATTGGAAGCATATATATAGTAAAGAGAATTGGCCCAAGTACTGAACCATGTGGTACTCCACAATTAACCCTGGAGTTTAAAGATGATTTATCATTTACATGAACAAACTGGAATCTGTCAGACAGATAAGATTTAAACCAGCCTAGCGCTGTTCCCCTGATCCCTACAGCATATTCCAGCCTTTCTAAGAGAATATTATGGTCGACTGGATCAAATGCAGCACTGAGATCTAACAGAACCAGAACAGACACAAGTCCATTATCTGAGACCATAAGAATATCATTAGTGACTTTCAGCAGAGCTGTTTCAGTGCTATGATGAGCTCTGAAACCTGACTGAAACTCTTCAAACAGGTCATTGCTGTATAAATGTTCACACATTTGATTAGAAACTATTTTCTCTAGACTTCATAGACTAATTTGCATTGAAAGAAAATGAATTTAGTTCAGGCTCGGATCACAAAGCTTCAGGATATGGAGCGGACCTTTCTTTAATTTGAAGAAGTCAGAGTGCTCAGAAGAAACAAATGGTCTCTCTTCATCTCCCAGGTGGTTGTGTAACTGTGGATCCAGCTGAGATGAGGAGGCATGCTGCAGACATTTGCTCAGTGCTGACCTTTCTAATGAGGATTCTGTTTCAGAGCTTCTCCAGGTGCTTCCCCAGCTGAGCATGGAGAGTCATGAGGCACTGATCTTTTGGTGGTTTTTAAAGATGCTTTCAACAAGGGGTTACTTCGGGCCTCTTTAGGATGTGCAGTGTTGTCACTGCTGCCAAAAAGGGGCAATTCAGCCCTTTTGGAAAACTGGAGGCCGGTGGCTCTTTTATGTACAGACACAGTCACTGGTGTTGACTTTGCAGCAATCCCTCATACTGAGCATGCATGTAGCGACAGTGGAGAGGAAAAACTCCCTTTTAACAGGAAGAAACCTCCACCAGAACCAGAACCAGGCTCAGTGTGAGCGGCCATCTGCCACGACCGACTGGAGGTTTGAGAGAACAGAGCAGAGACACAAAGAGAACAAAGAAGCACTGATCCAGGAGTACTTTCTATGGGAAGGAAAAGTAAATGTTACACAATCTTTGGTCTTATTTGAATGATGTTTTGGGTCTCAGAACTATAACTACTCAATGTGTTCTACTTCCTGTTTGGAGATAAAATGTGTCAGAACAGAGCAATACCGCACGGTTCTGGAAAGTCTGTCTCCTGAGCGCTTTTGGTAGTTCCTGAGAGAGTACCATGTGCGGTGTTTGTTTTCTGTAATTAAAACCCCGGATCAGGGCCCGGTCCCGATGGTTCTGTCAGCTTTCTATAACCTTTCAGTACAGGAGGCGGTACCTCAATGTCTCTGCCCTATCACAGCAGCAGAAACTGTTTCAGAAACTCTGTTTATCTCCCATCATTCAGCAGCTCTGACTGAGGAACACCAGAAGGAGCAGGAGAGGTGGAGGAGGAGGGAGCTCTACAAAGAGAAGAGGTTCTTCTGTGAGCTCTGCAACAAAGGTTTCCATCAGAAGCACCAGCTGAGCAAACATATGGCGAGCCATCGCAAACCATTCCCCTGCAACTCCTGCGATAAAGGTTTTTACAAGGCCCAGACGCTCCTCAAACACCAGCAGAGCCACCAGCTGAGGGAGGCACAGGAGCGTGACCCTGACAAGCTGCTGCAGTGTGACCAATGCAACAGGAAGTTCCGGCTGCTGCGACAGCTTCGGGTTCACCAAGCCTCCCATCAGCTGGAGAAAACTCCTCTGAAGTGCCACACCTGCGACCGCACCTTCACTTCCATGGCTGCACTCAGGTCCCACGAGGTGTCGCATGCCAAAGTCAAGCCGTTCATGTGCGACGTCTGCGGGAAGAGTTTCACCAGGAAGAAAAGTCTCAGAGAGCACCAGACAGTCCATACCGGGGCGCGGCCGTACCCCTGCCAGACCTGCGGCAAGAGGTTTTCAACCACTGGGAACCTACGTGTCCACAAGAGGTCGCATTCAGACGAGCGGCCATACAAGTGCAGCGAGTGCAACAAGGCTTTCAAATGCAGGATGGGTCTGATGCAACACCGAGTGGTCCACTCCGGAGAGAAACCCTTCACCTGCCATACCTGTGGCCTGAGCTTTGGCCTCAAATACAACCTGCAGAGACACCTGCATCTCCACAATGGAGAGAAGCCCCACAGGTACGCACACACACACCGACTGGTCAACCAGGAAGCAGTGGGGTCTGTCAAAGATTCAGTTTTGTTCCGGCAGATTTTCAAGCACATTCAAAGCTCAGTTAAAATTTATCAGCCTGTTGTCCTAACCTGGTGTTGTCTTCCCTCCCTTGTTCCCCATCAGATGCCATCAGTGTGGTGAAGGTTTTTCAGGGACCTGGGCTCTGAAGACCCACATGCTGGTTCACGGTGTGGCGAAACCCTTTATGTGTGACTGCTGTGGAAAAACATTTTTCTACAACTGTCAGCTGCAGAAACACCAGGCGCTGGTTCATGGTGACCCAGACAGCCGGCTGTCCAGCGCAGAGCACGGTTGCCGGAGATCCACTGGAGTCAAACCCATCAGCTGTAAAATGTGTCTCAAGAGTTTCAGCAGCAGCAGCACGCTCAGGGTGCACGAGAAGAGCCACCAGCAGGACAAAGAGTTCACCTGCAACACCTGCGGAAAGACTTTTCATCTGCGACACATGTTACGCTACCACCAACGGCAGCACAGTGGTGACCGGCCCCACATCTGCACATTCTGCAGCAAAGGCTTCCTGCAGGCATCGCAGCTGAAGCAGCATGAGCTGCTGCACACTGGGGTCAAACCTCACCGCTGCGAGCAGTGCGGCAAAGAGTTCAGGACACCTCAGAACTACCACCGCCACCTGCTGGTCCACACCGGAGAGAAGCCGTACCAGTGCAGTGTATGCAGCCGTAGGTTCAGGCAGTCCAACCAGCTCAAGTCCCACATGCAGATCCATACTGGTGTCAAGCTGTACTCCTGTGACCGCTGCCGCCTGGGCTTCTCTGACTCTCGTCAACTGAAGAAACACCGCTGTGGAGACGACTCCCAGGACACACTGGAGTCTAGCAACAAAAGCAGGAGTCAAAGGGAGGTCTTCGCCTGGACACCCGACTTCACCAACTAGACACCTCAGACCTAACAGATGAGGAAAAACAGCTAAGGACCAGAAACTGGATCAATGATGGACACAAAACTGCAATGATTTTAGATGCTTTTGACGTCCAACAACTAGCAACATCTGACTTTAGTACATGGAGGCTGTATGTCTGATCTGTGTTTACAAACCACCCTTTAAATAAAGTTTGTCTTTAACTTTAAAACCAACACTTAGATAGCTGAGCTTCTCAACACAAACAAAAACAAGTGTCATGAAATAAACATTCAGATTATTTCATCCTAAACTAAGCTTCTCTGCCCAAACACCATCTCTTACGCAAACCGTGCTGAGGAAAAGGTTTCTGGGCGACGAGTTGAGGGAAGCGAAGCTGTCCGGTCATCCCCGTGGCTGAACAAAGGGACTAGCGTTGCAGCTACTCTCAGTAGCTGTGAGGGGGTCGGCTGTTTAGCCGGCCCGGCCTAGCTGTACGACAAAGGCACGTTGCAGCTACTTTAGTGGCCGCGGTGCAGCGGGTAGCTATCGCTACCTAAACCTGCCCGCAGAGGGGCGAGCGGCGCTGTGGTCTCGTTGATGTCACTTTGAGACATCCCTTGGGAGCTTCTGAAGCTTCTGAAGGCCTCACTAGAAAGTCAAGCCACACTTGTCTTATTAGTCCCTTTATGAATGAACATTTGTAGTTACTTTGGATCCAAGGATTCTTTGAAGGTAGGCCTTAGGCTCGTGAGAGATTCCAGCTCTGACTCCTCTTCCTGGGCTGTTAGGAAGCAGGTGAATGTGATTTATTTTGAAAGTTCCATAAAAGTTCATACCAGCCTTTAATGTTGTAACCTAGTGATGTTACCTCCAACACCGAGCCTTCAAAGCACACTTCAAACTCACCAGGGTAGTTATGGTGAAGCAGTGGGCGGAGCTTGCTTCATGTGACATCACCGATGACGTGTGAACCACTTCACTGCTTCATTCAGACCGAGTCAGCTGACTGCTTTGAGTTGACTGAAGGAGTTTCAAACATTTGGCACGATTCAGTGTTTTTAAGATGGTTCAAGCTCCGGTTCACATCCCCGTTCTACACGTATTATACGTTACAAAAATCTCTCGTTTTTGGATATTCCGAGTTTTGGTGGATTATTCTGTCATGGAGCAACCATCTAGAAAGCGTTCCCAAGAGTGGGAATATTTTGATTTGGTTCCACCTAATAAGGTAACTTACATTCAAAGTGTTCATTAGAAAGCCTGTAGCCTATACTATGTAGTAGTTTTATAGTTATGGTATCATGTTATGCAAGAGGTGCAGTAACGGGTTGTTATCTTGGTTTTACAGGTGCAGTGTTTGCTTTGCCTGCAGCTGCGGACGTATAATAATATAATATGGGCTGCTCGGTGGCGCAGTTGGTAGCACTGTTGCCTTGCAGCAAGAAGGTCCTGGGTTCGATTCCCAGCTGGGGGTCTTTGTGCATGGAGTTTGCATGTTCTCCCCGTGCATGCATGGGTTCTCACCGGGTACTCTGGCTTCCTCCCACAGTCCAAAGACATGTTAGGTTAATTGGTCACTCTAAATTACCCTTAGGTGTATGAATGAGTGTGTGTGTGGTTGTTTGTGTGTTGCCCTGCGATGGACTGGTGACCTGTCCAGGGTGAACCCAGCCTCTCGCCCATAGACTGCTGGAGATAGGCACCAGCTTCCCAATGACCCACTATGGAAGAAGCGGTAGAAAATGACTGACTGATGTCATCAATGCTGAGGCATTATAGAGCCAAACACGAGAACACTCAGCCTCGTGCCACCAATCAAGGTCAGCATAACATAGATGTACAGAAGTTGGACAATGAAACTGAAACACCTGGTTTTAGACCACAATAATTTATTAGTATGGTGTAGGACCTCCTTTTGCGGCCAATACAGCGTCAATTCATCTTGGGAATGACATATACAAGTCCTGCACAGTGGTCAGAGGGATTTTAAGCCATTCTTCTTGCAGGATAGTGGCCAGGTCACTACGTGATACTGGTGGAGGAAAACGTTTCCTGACTCGCTCCTCCAAAACACCCTAAAGTGACTCAATAATATTTAGATCTGGTGACTGTGCAGGCCATGGGAGATGTTCAACTTCACTTTCATGTTCATCAAACCAATCTTTCACCAGTCTTGCTGTGTGTATTGGTGCATTGTCATCCTGATACACAGCACTGCCTTCAGGATACAATGTTTGAACCATTGGATGCACATGGTCCTCAAGAATGGTTCGGTAGTCCTTGGCAGTGACGCGCCCATCTAGCACAAGTATTGGGCCAAGGGAATGCCATGATATGGCAGCCCAAACCATCACTGATCCACCCCCATGCTTCACTCTGGGCATGCAACAGTCTGGGTGGTACGCTTCTTTGGGGCTTCTCCACACCGTAACTCTCCTGGATGTGGGGAAAACAGTAAAGGTGGACTCATCAGAGAACAATACATGTTTCACATTGTCCACAGCTCTTGATACATCACAAAGACTTGCTGTCTTGGTCACAGATGCGCCAGCAAGACGTGCACCAACAATTTGTCCTCTTTTCAACTCTGGTATGTCACCCATAATGTTGTGTGCATTTCAATATTTTGAGTAAAACTGTGCTCTTACCCTGCTAATTGAACCTTCACACTCTGCTCTTACTGGTGCAATGTGCAATCAATGAAGACTGGTTACCAGGCTGGTCCAATTTAGCCATGAAACCTCCCACACTAAAATGACAGGTGTTTCAAATTCATTGTCCAACCTCTGTACCTGCAGAATTAGAAAGAATGACAGTTAAATGTCAGTCAGTTAAATGGTAAGTCACATTTTTTAAATTTAGGATCCAGGAAGTAAGAGATTGAAGCTCTTGTGGACTTCATAGTGAAGGAATCCCAGCCTTTCACTGTATCCAGACCACCCAGCCAAACACTTCCTTGTCACACCAGCCTCCTCTGTTCCATGTGAAAGAAGATTTTCCAAAGCTGGAGAAATTGTCTCAAAAAAAGAAACCGTTTGAGTTCTTCTACTGTACAGAAATTACTTTTCTTGAATAAAAACACCTGAAGTAACACAAGCACCCTCTTTATTACACCAAGCACACTCCCCAAGAAAATATGAATGACAAATCAAAAATTCTCACTTCATTTATTTATTGTTTAGTTATTTAAAATGGGACAGTGGAATTTCATAAAATAAATGACAATTCAAGTTAAAGAAGCCAGAATTAGTCTAATGGCTATTTTTCATCTGTAATCCCCTACAGTTCATATTGTTTTTAAATTATTATTTTTTCATGAGTTAATTACTCAGAATCTTTACTGGGTTATTAAAAACATATGTACAACCCGCATATATACATACATAAGTGCTATTTAAACAAGAGGTGCATCACATTCAGAGGGCTTCATTTGGTGCAACACTCACTACTGCCTCTAGATGTCACCCAAGGGACTTGAATGAAGCTTCAGGTAGTGAACCACTTTATGACACAATGGTTCAAAATGATTCTATGCTTCAAAAAGCCTCATTTTGACGTCACTATTATAACCCATGGTTGGGGTCCCAACATTGTCCAAATGAAGTCGAGCAGATGTGGTCTGCAGAGTTACTGAAGCTGACAAACTGCTGACTCAGCTGCAGTTCTCTGTCTTTCTTCTGCACAAAGACGGAAGTTCTTGAGTGCTTTATGAAGACATCCAAACGTTTTCATCTTTAAGCTCAGGGATGAAGTCTTTCACTGTTATTGCATGTCAGTGTTACACCTTCATGTTTCATGTCTTCCATTCTGCTCAGATAACCTGACTGTATCCAACACTGATTGGTCCATCAGCTCACATGACAGCCCTGGTCCAGACATACATTTGTGTTCCAAACTGGGACCATCAAGTCTGATGGTCTAGTTTTCTAGATAAACTGGCCTGGTTTAAACCCTTTTAATGTTGTTTCTAAGAGTCTGTCTGAAGTTTAATCTGACTGACAAACTGTCAGGTTTGGTTTTGTAAAACAGAATAAAAATCATTATTTCCACCTGTAGGAGTCTGCTTAGTTTCTGATTGTGTTCCATATTTTTACCCAGAATTGTCTGTTAGGGTCATTGAAGAATAAAACACCACAAGAAATCAAATAGAATGAATTTACAAATAGATAAATGGCATTAAAGGATTTTATTGCCATTATAATAAAAGATTAAATTCACTAATAATGAATAAACGGTTTCAGGAATGTTATGAACCCATCAAGCCAAAGGGCAATAAACAACCAGAAGGAAGTTAACATTTATTGTTACACAGATAAGAGGGTTCCTCGTTACTTTTACTTATTCGTTGTCAATCCAATGATGTTCAACCTGAATTTAAACACCACTACAGGCGGACAAACCCGCACAAATCACTACAATGCTCACTGCAAACTTAAGATGCACTCGATTCACTGCAAAACGATCAAATGCAATCCAAACTCAAGACCACACCAAACAGGATCGGGTCTCAGATATTTAGGATTCACAGTGACATGGGATATAAGTATTCAGGAAGTGACCCCAGAACAAACAATAAATGGAAGGTTGTTAACCCGCCCTGACGAGCACTAAAAGGAGACAAACAATCCAAACTGGGCGGACTAACAAAAGAGAAAATCAAATTCTAAAAGGACAGCAGGAAGCAGTGATAAAACTGTAAGAACAAAAATACAAAAATTACTAAATGCTTATTAAATCACTTTAATCAAATCAATCTAAAAACACATTAGAACCACTGCATACCTGCATCGCATAAACCAGCACTCTAAAGTCAACCTTGATGTAGTAGATCTGGTGCAGCCCTACCAAATAAAAGTATAAAAATAAAAAACATACAATTCAATCTGATTAAAAGAGACAAATTATCTAAGCCTACCTGCGGCGCCCAGGTAACGCTACCACCAGAACGTCATCAATAATGCGGCCCTCTATAAAACACCATGTCAGCACAGACTTATTAAGAAGAACGATTTAAAACAATTTTCCTCCAAACCTCCTCAGCCAGCAAACAGTGAAACATGTGGGCCCAACACACACCTGGTCTCACACACAGGAAATTAACACTTGGATTCCACCCTTTCAACTTCCCTTTTATGGAGGTTCAGGCTGTGGAGGCTGTGACACCTGGTGGTGCCACCTGTTACAAGAAGAACCCGATTCCCTGAAACTGAAAGGATCATAAACTCTGAGACTTCATGTCACTGTACGCCCCTGCTGCTCTGGGTTTCTGGACCTTTAAGCAAGTGGAACCACATAGCTAAGGTGTCGTTGCTCTTGCTTCAGAACTCTCACGGTGTCAGCTGTTTCACAACCAGAACATGCATTTTAAGGACCAGCTTCTGGAACTGCTTCAGGGTTTCCGTCATAAATTTTCCAGACACAGACACAAAGCAGACATTCACGTCAGAAAATGTACATTTCTTTAGTTTTAATGTTTTTTGCTATAAATGTAAACTTCTAGACAGACTCCTTTTATCTCTGGAGGACAGCCATACGCCTAGAAGTGCTAGCGCGCCCATAAACCAACGAAGAACTAACAGGGTAGGGGATCTGAAAACGTTGGTCTACTTAGAACACCACAGTGGTAGAAATTATTTAGTTTAGGAAGTGGCAGTAAAAGGGTTAAACTGGTATGTGAATGATTCAGAATGGACACACAGGAGGACAATATGGACTTTGATGAATGGACGCCAGTAAGTAGAGGGAGAGGACGAGGAAGAAGTAAAGAAGGGAAATTGTTAGACAGCCAAAGGAGTAAAAGAGAGCTGGAAGAAAACAGTTCTGAAGAAGAGAGAGAAGTTAGGAGGAAAATCGGAAGGGAAGAATGTAAAATAATATTAAAGACAAAAAATGAAGAAGAAAAACAGAACCTGAGTCCTATTTCACTATCTAGAGAAATAAAAAAAAAGATAGGAGATGTTGAAATGGTGAAGGTCTTGAGAGATGGAAATATATATATTTACTGGTGTAACAAAGAAGAAAGGCTTTACAAGTTGAAAACATTTGCAAGAAAACGGTGACAGAGAGGAAGATTATAAAAAGATAAAATCATTTGGGGGGTAATTTATGGCATTCCTCTGGAGGAAGATATGGACAAGTTAAAAAAAAGCATTGTTGGTGCAAAGATAAAAAATCTTAAAAGACTGACAAAAAATGTAAATGGAGAAAGAGTAGAAAGCCTGTCAATTTTAATAGATTTTGAAGAAAAGGTGTTGCCACAAAATGTTAAAATAGGATATCTGAGTTTTCCTGTGAGGCCTTTCATTCCTCCACCACTAAGATGTTATAAATGTCAGAGATATGGTCATATAGCAGCTGTATGAAAAGGTTAACAAAGATGTCCAAAGTGTGGAGAAGATCACAGAATTGAAGATTGTGGGGAAGAAGTGCAGGAAAAATGTTGCAATTGTGGAGGGAAACATAGAGTTACATTCAGAGGATGTGAGGTAAGGAAGAAAGCAAAAGAAATTCAACAAATTAAAATTACTAAAAACATAAGCTATGCTGAAGCAGTTAAAAATGTCCAGAATGAAAGAACAAGGGATGAAGGTCAAATTAAGATTCCAGATTATCAACAAAGAAAAGTAGAATCAGAGGAAAATGTTACAATGTCTGTGGAAAAACTGATATTATTCATAGCTTATGTCATTAACTGCACTGAACAGGCTAAACACAAAACAGAAAAGATTAAAATAATAGTCAGAGGAGCAGAAAAGTTCTTAGGGTTTAAAGAAGGATCTTGGGAAAACATTAATAAAAAGTTGGAAACAGATGGAAGGCAAGGAGGAACCCAGCTGATAGAAATATATGATAATATTACAGTGGAATGCAAGAAGCTTTATAGCTAATGGACAGGAATTTAAATGGTATATAGATGGAATAGAAGAAAACCCAGAAATTATATGTATACAGGAGACGTGGTTAAAACCAAACCTAGATGTTGTGTTTAAAGATACAATATTATCAGAAGGGATAGACGAGAAGGAAGTGGAGGAGGATGTGGAATATTTATAAAAGAAGGGATACAATATCAGATATTAGGAAAAGGTTAAAATTTAGAATAGATAGTAGTTGAAATTTACAATAAAAAAGAAAAATGTAAGATAATAAATTTTTATAATCCATGTAAAATATTATCATTCGAGTTGATGGATGAATTAATGGGGTATTTAGAAGAAAAAGTAATCTGGTGTGGAGATTTTAATGCTAACAGCACATTATGGGGAAAATGTAATGATAAAAATGGACAAGTTATTGAAGAAATAATGGAAATAAAAAATTTGGTATGTATAAATGATGGAAGAGGAACAAGAATTAATGTAAAAACAGGTACAGAGTCTGTGATTGATTTAACATTTATATCAAATTGTTTAGCTAATAACTGTGAGTGGGACATTGACAAAGATACAACAGTAGGCAGTGATCATTACCCCATTAAAATCATAACAGGAATATTAATAAATAACAGAAATACAGGATTATATAAAAGATGGAACTTTAATAAGGCTGATTGGGAAAATTTTTAATATTTAAGTCAAAAGAAATTGGAAGAAATAGATGAGTCAATTGATATAAATAGTTTAAATATAAATATCTGTAAAAAAATCTTACTGGCTGCAGAAGAATCAATAAAAAAAGGAGGAAGAAAGAACGATAAAACAATTGTGCCATGGTGGACAAAAGATTGTAGTGAAGTAATAAAATTAAGAAATAAAGCATTTAAAATGTTAAAAAGTAACCCAATTTATCAGAATCTAATTGAGTACAAATGAAAGGAAGCAAAGGTAAGAAAGATTATTAAACATGCAAAAAGAGAATATTGGAGAAACTTTTGTAATACCGTAGGGAGAGAAACAAATATTTACCAAATTTGGAAAACGATTAAAAGAATGAAGGGTATTAGAAAAGAATATGGATATCTTATATTAAAAATAGATAATATAACTATAACGGAAGATAAAGAAAAAGCAGAAATATTAGCTAAAACATTTAGTAAAATTCATAGCTCAAATAATATTAGTGAAGAGGGAAAGAAAGGTAGGGAAATCACAAAGATGAAATATAAAGAATAAATGCAAAATAATGTAGATACAAATAAATTAATAAATGAACCATTTACACAAGGAGAAATTAACTTTGTAACCAGGAAAACAAAAAATACATCACCTGGAAAAGATCAAATTTACTATACGATGATAGAACATCTTATTGATAAAATATTATAATTATACAATAAAGTCTGGGAGGAGGGAGAGCTGCCACAGAGCTGGAAGGAAGCAATAATTATTCCAATAGTTAAACCAGGAAAAGATAACACAAAACCAGAAAATTATAGACCGATCACATTAACATCAAATATTTGTAAAATAATGGAAAAAATGATTAATAATAGATTAACATATTATTTAAATATTAATGGATATATATCTAGAAATCAAAATGGGTTTAGAAAAGGGAGAAGCACAAATGACTCTGCATTATGTTTAGAATATGAAATTAGGAGAGCAGAAATAAACAAAGAAAATGTAGTAGCTGTATTTTATGATATAGAAAAAGCTTATGACATGATGTGGGTTGAAGGATTATTAATTAAATTAAATAAAATGGGTATTACTGGAAAAATGTTTAACTGGATTAAAAATTTTTATCAAATAGAAAAATACAAGTAAGAATTGGTCGAGAATTGTCAGGTAAATATATAATAGATAATGGTACTCCTGAAGAAAGTATTATAAGTCCGTTATTGTTTTCTATAATGATAAATGATGTATTTAAAAATATTGGTAAGGAAGTCGGTTGCTCACTATTTGCAGATGATGGAGTTATATGGAAAAGGGGTCATAATATCAAACTTATTGAAAAGAAAATACAGGATGAGATTATTAGAATAGAACAATGGGGATTTAAATTTACAGTGGAAAAAACAAAAGTAATGGTGTTTACACAGAAAAGGAAAAGAGAAAATATCAAACTAAAATTATACAATCAAGTTTTAGAACAAGTAAAAAATATTACATTTTTAGGTATATGGTTTGACGAAAAAATTATATGGAAAGTACATATAGAAAAAAATCATAAATAAATGCAAAACAATATTAAACATTATGAGATGTATGGCTGGTATTGATTGGGGAGCAGATCGAACATCATTAAAAAGAATTTATACAGGATTAATTAGATCAAATATTGATTATGGAAATATAATTTATGGATCAGCAGCAAACACTCATCTTATAAAATTAGACAATATACAACATCAAGCTTTAAGAATTTGTACAGGACCAATCAGAACCAGTCCAATAACAGAACTCCAGGTAGAGATGGGAGAGATGCCATTAGATCTAAGAAGGAAACAGTTAGCAATAAATTACTGGATAAACTTACAAAGCAATAATCCGGATCATCCCACACGTGATATTTTAAAATCATGCTGGGAAAAAGAAAAAAAACAAGAGTTTTGGTTGGATTATCAATAATATAGCAGAAAAATTTCAAATATATGAAAAAGAAATAAGTTCAATGTTGCCTTTGCCAGTAGTGCCACCGTGGCTGTTACCAGAAGCAGTGATGGATATGGTGTTGATGGAAAAGAAAAAGGATAAGAAATGTATTTTAGATTCAAGTATAATACAAGAATATATAAACAATTACTATCATTATGTCCAGATTTACACAGACGCATCAAAAACAGATAAAAAAAATAGGAGTAGCTTTTATAATACCAGAATTTAAAATAAAAGTAGGAAGGAGAATTACAGATGGATTATCAGTATATTCAGGAGAATTATTAGCAATATTGTTAGCAGTGCAGTGGGTGGAGGATATAAAACCATTAAAAGATAATCATTTGTTCAGACTCAAGTTCAGCATTATTAAGTTTAAAACATAATCATTCAGAGGGTAGACCAGACATTTTGTTGGATATAAAACATACTTTATTTAGAATATAAAGGATGGGATTAATATTAGTGTTTTTATGGGTACCAGAACATGTAGGAGTTGGAGGGAATGAGATGGCGGACAGGATGGCAAAGAAGGCAACACAAAACATTAGCTTTATAATAAATATTAGTAGGTCAGAGGCAAGAAATATAATTAAACAGAGAATCAGGAAAGAGTGGCAAAAAAGGTGGGATGAAGAAAAGAAAGGAAGATGGTTTTATAGAATCAACAAGATAGTAGGAGAAGTAAGAACAGGAAGAAGGAGTAGAAAAGAGGAAAGATGAATTACAAGATTAAGACTAGGACATACAGGACTTAATTCTACATTGTTTAAGATAAAGAAACATAATACAGGAAAATGTGATTATTGAGGAAAGGAGGAAACAATAGAACATGTAATATTGAAGTGTCAGAAATATGAACAAGAAAGAACAATTTTAAGGAGAGAATTTGTAGGTATTAAAGAAAATTTTATTTTGAGAGATACTTTGCAAAGAAGTTTAGGTAGCAAACATATTCAAATTATAATTAGATTTTTCAAAAGCACTAAATTAATAAATAGAATTTGATTGTTGTAATAGTAAATAAGATTTAAAACCATGAAGAACCACACTCTATACCAGTAGGTTGCAGTAATGCACATCATAACGTTATTTGCCAACTGCCAAAAAATAATACAAGAAGAAGAAGAAGAACCAACGAAGAAGGCGGAGTTCACGAGTACGCATGCGTACACATCCAACAGTCTGTTTAGGCGGGTTTACCGTTGTGCTAACTTCATAAAACTACCAAAACGGCTAAAACTCACTGCCGTCTGACCCCTGGTACTGAACCGAACTTTCAGGGCTCGGGTAGAAACATGAAGCCACGCGGACTGCGCACCTGGAGCAGCTTATATCCGGTGGCCCTGAGCAACTGACGTTTGGATCAGCTGTTCGCCAGCTTCCAGCTAACGTTAACTTCATTTGGAGCGAAAGCAGGTGAGGTGGGGCTGAATCTAGAAAAGTCTTGATATGGGTCAGACGGAGAAGGAATATGTTTGGGGATGTTCTCTCGGTCAGTCACCGAGTTCAGTTGGAGAACCAGACAGTATCAGACAGCCGTTACTGTTTAACTGATGCTTTAATTTAACTTATAGCCGTTATAGACTCTGCAAAAACTGAAGCATTAACATACAGCGGTCACAGAGTATATATTACTCGGTCTGGGCTGTTCTAACTTCAGCCAACTTCCACCCCTGATGATCCACCCAGTCAACACTGACAAACTTCCAGTTCTTCAGATGAAACCACCAAACCTGTCCAGTATCGACGTCTCATTCCCCAACAGAACACAACCTAAAGAACAGAGCTCAGACTAGACAGAACCAATCGGAACCTTTACAAAAGAACTGAAAAATTGAACCTGACTGGGAAAGGATTGTAGGGTTGCTGAGCCTCAGAGTAAGCGGCTGTGTGATCAGGAATGAGACACATTTCACTGTACAGTTGAGGATGATGAGGACTGTTTCTACTTCAGCAGGGTTCAGTTGTTCCTCAACTGAAGAGGAAGATGTCCCCAGTTTCCGAGGTGGAGGAAGGTGGCAGGAAGGACTCGGCTCTGTCCCAGGAAGACTGTCTGTGTCCGGTCTGTCTGGAGATCTTCATTGAGCCTGTCACCCTGCCCTGCACGCATACCTTCTGCAAGGTAACACACACAACACCTGCAAGGTAGCCTTTGGTGTCTGAGTGACACGTGGACGTGAGGTTACTGTGGTAATAGAGAATTATTAGAAGTGAAGCTGGAGTTACCATGGTAACAGAAATGACTAGTGATGCTGAGCTCTCCATCTCTCTCCGACATGTGTCTCACACTCAGAAGGCTGAGCTCTTAGTGTTACTATTACTATTTACCTTCATTCTGAGTTTCAAAAGATGACAAGACGAAATCTTACGTGTTGAAAAACACGGCAACGTGACAACGGTAAAATAACATCCGCTACTTTATTACTTATTAGTTCCCAAAATGCGCAACACTTCCTTCTGAACTACGGAAGTTACATCAGCTGCCAAAATAAAAGTCCTGCACAAAATGCAGCTGGTGATTAAACTAAATCTTAAATAAAAGACCCATTTTTATCAAATTGCGCTTCCATTGCGGCCCCTAATTGTTACAGAGTAGCATAAAAATGACTTCTTATAGCATTAAAGCATCAGCTACTACGAAAGTGAACATAACTCACTTATTTGCATAAATTGTAGAGCTTGAATCACTGAATAACAACTAAAATCTCTAAAAATAACTACAATGTAACTAATATTTTGAGATTTTATATCAGTTACACATCACTGGAAATGCAACCATCCTTATGTATTCATCCATTTCAAGCAAAATATGTAACTTTTTAAGTGGTTTTTCTAAAACACTAGTTTTGGTCTTAAAAACTCTTCTGACAAATTAGTGGGAATCAGAAATAGTCTTTTTAACTTTTCTCATCAACCTGGAGCCTCTTGGAGCACTGTCATCTAAAATGAAGATGACATCTCCACTTGTTTCCATCTTCTTCTGACGCACAGATCCTTTTTTTGGAAAACTCCAGGAGGTAAAATTGGCTATCCTTCAGGAGAAGTAAATGATTAGGCGTGAGCAGCTCCAAGTTATTTGACACTCTTGTTATTGGCCTGCCATTGACAGTTGGCTCAACTTCACAAAACAGTGCTTGAAGGCGTTCATCATCAAGAGTTGGCTTCTCCTTGCAATGAATCTCCTGAATGCATTTATGCATGAATTAGTATCGAGTGAACAGGCAACTTCAAAATGAATTTCTCTAATGGTAAATCAGGTGAACAATACATCATACCGCTTCATATGGCATTGCCCACATTTCACGCCCAAAGGCCTGAAATAGTCTATGCCCCGGTTGGTGAATGGAGGTTTGTTGGGAGTCGGGCGATCCTGAGGCAGCTTTGCCATCTTCTGTTCCCCAGGTTTTGCTGAAGCTCTTTTGCAAATCACACACTTTGTGACTTTTTCCCTGATGGCAGAATTTCCTCGTGGGATCAAAAACCTCTCTCTTAGCTTGGCAACGTGTAATTCCTCCCACTGTGACCTGTGGTCTGGTGAATGAACCCGAGAATCAGTGTAGTTGGATGATGACCTTTAGGAAGGATCATAGGATGTTTGGAATCTGCTGCAGCCTTCCTCCAACGCTCAGAATCCCTTCCTGCACAATGGGATCAAGTTTGAAAATGTGACTTTACCTTTTCAACCTGTCGCCTTTCTGAAGAGCTACAAGTTCACCACTGAAACTTTGTCTTTGACAGAATTTAATAATTTGGTTTTCTGATGCTGCAACAGTGAGCAAAGTTCCCATTAACTGTTGATCTGATCTGAATCATTTGTTTTTTACCATTTCAGCTTTTTTTTAACTTCACTCCAATCCTCCCTCGCTTGTAACATCAGAAAATGACAATGCTTGCTGAGCTTTAAAAACAGCTGTTTAAATCTCAGCAACCATGCCACTGCTTTTCTCAGTCCATGCCAATCTGAATAGTAACAGATGAACTTGTCAAGGTGAATCTCATTCATATCTGTGACATTCACACAAACATATTGTTTGACTTCAACATCATCATTTAGCATCTCTGTCTGGTGAAGCTAGCCAATGTTTCTAGTCCTTTGTCAAATATTCTGGTCCAGCAATCCAGTTTAGTCTCCTAAGGAACGCTTCTGCTGTCATCCTTGACGCATGGTCAGCAGGATTCAACTCTGAGTTTACATTCTTCCACTGACTTAGTTTTGTATTTTCTATAATTGATGACACTGGATTTGCTACAAATGTTTTTAATCTGATGTTGTCACTGGCAATGTATTTCAGCACAGTAGTACTGTCTGTCCACTGGATTCCTCCAGTGGCATTTGTAGCTCCTCTCTCAAAGGTCACTCCATCTTCACAGCCTCTGTAGCTGCAGTTAAATCCAAGCGTGGAATGGCTGTTTGCTTTAACTCTAGACTTGCCGATAATGAATGAGAGATGAGTCTCCTGTCTTTCACTTGTAATTCAAAGAAAAGATACAACTCCGTAGCCTTTCCGGTTGCATCAGACAAGTGCTCCGTTAACCTTCCCAAATCCATCAGATTTCAAGAATCTACTCACTGTGAAACCATCAAGCTTTTTGAGATCTGAGAGCCACGTTTGTGCCTTCTTCATCCGCTCGGAAGGAATGTCTTCATCCCAGGAAAGTTTCATCATACACAGCTGTTGGAGAATCATTTTCTTGAATGAACAGCAGGAGACAAAAACCCAAATGGATCATAAATGGCACTGACAGGACCCCACGTCTGGTGGTGTACAGTGCACATGCTTGGATTTTATCTGGCGTAGACATTAGACAATCGTCAACATAGAAATTGTTCAGAGCTGTATTAACTGCAACTGATGTCACTTTATATTTAGCATCTTCAGCTGTCTTTCTCAGTGCAACGTTTGCACAACTGGGAGAGGATGTGGCACCAAACCATCTTGTAACCTTACAAGGACTCACCAAGTCTCCATTTAGCCACCAGAGGAATAGCAAGAGGTCACTGTCCTCTGCAGGAACTCTCTCTTAGTGGTACATATGTCCCTTTTCTACAAACTCGTTTTAGGCGGCGTGGTTCCACTCGGTTTCACTCAGTTTGGTACCAGTTGTGTTTCTATTGACTCACTGAAGGCTGGAGTTCTGGGAGCTGAAGCCCTGTGCTGCTATTAACGTTACTCTGTGACATTGTCACATTAAAGTAAAAATAAAACGCAAAAATAAACAAAATACAAATAATGTTTTGTTATTGTATATGCAAGATATCTTCTGTATGTTTTTTATGTCTAAAATGATCCACTGGGACAATGATCTGGACCACAGCCCAGCCAGAACTAAGGCTTGGGGATTCTGATGTGAGGGAGGTTGGGAAGAGCAGCATATTTTGGGCTTTATGTGGACGTTTTTGTCTCAGCCACGGTGATAACGAGGACAAGGTCTTTAAAGAGCAAAACCACCGACTGCTGACCGCGGTGCTCCACAGATTCACCGGCATCGTCCTCCCATTTGATCCGACGTTGGCAGTCTGATTACAGGCAGCTGCTCTCTGCCTGCTCCCTCCTCCTGCAGACGCTGGTTCTCTGAAGGACCGTCAATAAATGTCAGAACCAAACCTGCTGTTTCATGGTGGTTTGTTCTGAGTGTTTTGAGGAAATGTTTGTGCGTTTGAACAGCTGATTTTATGTGTGATCAGCTGGTTTAGGATGTTATTAACTACAGCGCCCCCTACCTGTGTGACATTCAGAAAGCTGGTGTGTCTTTTTTTTTTTTTTTCTCTCAGCCTTCAAGCTGGTTCATGATTGGTAAATAGTTAATTTATATTTCGATTTGACCCGCTGCGGCCACTGTGGGCCTTAATATTATTGTAGTCGCTCTTGCCTTTAATTAAGTTTTTCCTGCACTGCCTCTTGGAAAACCTTCTCATGTCTCCTGGTCCCACAGCCAATCAGTGGACAGTAGTCTGGTCGCGTCACATGTGGTCCCGACTCAGCCCCAATTGGACCTGATAAGGAGCAGGGACCAAAAAACTAGGTACCAGTATGTACCTAGTTTTGTAACAGTAATGGCAAAGTGAGCCGAGTGGAAAAGGGGCAATAGCCTCTACAGGGTTTGGACAATGAAACCGAAACACCTGTCATTTTAGTGTGGGAGGTTTCATGGCTAAATTGGACCAGCCTGGTAGCCAGTCTTCATTGATTGCACATTGCACCAGTAAGAGCAGCGTGTGAAGGTTCAATTAGCAGGGTAAGAGCACAGTTTTACTCAAAATATTGAAATGCACACAACATTATGGGTGACATACCAGAGTTCAAAAGAGGACAAATTGTTGGTGCACGTCTTGCTGGCGCATCTGTGACCAAGACAGCAAGTCTTTGTAATGTATCAAGAGCCACAGTATCCAGGGTAATGTCAGCATACCATCAAGAAGGACGAACCACATCCAATAGGATTAACTGTGGACGCAAGAGGAAGCTGTCTGAAAGGGATGTTCGGGTGCTAACCCGGATTGTATCCAAAAAACATAAAACCTCGTACTCGTCGTCTTCCGCTTTATCCGGGACCGGGTCGCGGGGGCAGCAGACTCAGCAGAGATGCCCAGACGTCCCTCTCCCCAGACACCTCTTCCATCTCCTCCAGGGGGAGCCCAATGCGTTCCCAGGCCAGCCGAGAGACATAGTCCCTCCAGCGTGTCCTGGGCCTCCTCCCGGTGGGACGTGCCTGGAACACCTCCCGAGGAAGGCGTCCAGGAGGCATCCGGTATACAGGTCCTTCTCAAAATATTAGCATATTGTGATAAAGTTCATTATTTTCCATAATGTCATGATGAAAATTTAACATTCATATATTTTAGATTCATTGCACACTAACTGAAATATTTCAGGTCTTTTATTGTCTTAATACGGATGATTTTGGCATACAGCTCATGAAAACCCAAAATTCCTATCTCACAAAATTAGCATATTTCATCCGACCAATAAAAGAAAAGTGTTTTTAATACAAAAAACGTCAACCTTCAAATAATCATGTACAGTTATGCACTCAATACTTGGTCGGGAATCCTTTTGCAGAAATGACTGCTTCAATGCGGCGTGGCATGGAGGCAATCAGCCTGTGGCACTGCTGAGGTCTTATGGAGGCCCAGGATGCTTCGATAGCGGCCTTTAGCTCATCCAGAGTGTTGGGTCTTGAGTCTCTCAACGTTCTCTTCACAATATCCCACAGATTCTCTATGGGGTTCAGGTCAGGAGAGTTGGCAGGCCAATTGAGCACAGTGATACCATGGTCAGTAAACCATTTACCAGTGGTTTTGGCACTGTGAGCAGGTGCCAGGTCGTGCTGAAAAATGAAATCTTCATCTCCATAAAGCTTTTCAGCAGATGGAAGCATGAAGTGCTCCAAAATCTCCTGATAGCTAGCTGCATTGACCCTGCCCTTGATAAAACACAGTGGACCAACACCAGCAGCTGACACGGCACCCCAGACCATCACTGACTGTGGGTACTTGACACTGGACTTCTGGCATTTTGGCATTTCCTTCTCCCCAGTCTTCCTCCAAACTCTGGCACCTTGATTTCCGAATGACATGCAGAATTTGCTTTCATCCGAAAAAAGTACTTTGGACCACTGAGCAACAGTCCAGTGCTGCTTCTCTGTAGCCCACGTCAGGCGCTTCTGCCGCTGTTTCTGGTTCAAAAGTGGCTTGACCTGGGGAATGCAGCACCTGTAGCCCATTTCCTGCACACGCCTGTGCACGGTGGCTCTGGATGTTTCTACTCCAGACTCAGTCCACTGCTTCCGCAGGTCCCCCAAGGTCTGGAATTGGTCTTTCTCCACAATCTTCCTCAGGGTCCGGTCACCTCTTCTCGTTGTGCAGCGTTTTCTGCCACACTTTTTCCTTCCCACAGACTTCCCACTGAGGTGCCTTGATACAGCACTCTGGGAACAGCCTATTCGTTCAGAAATGTCTTTCTGTGTCTTACCCTCTTGCTTGAGGGTGTCAATAGTGGCCTTCTGGACAGCAGTCAGGTCGGCAGTCTTACCCATGATTGGGGTTTTGAGTGATGAACCAGGCTGGGAGTTTTAAAGGCCTCAGGAATCTTTTGCAGGTGTTTAGAGTTAACTCGTTGATTCAGATGATTAGGTTCATAGCTCGTTTAGAGACCCTTTTAATGATATGCTAATTTTGTGAGATAGGAATTTTGGGTTTTCATGAGCTGTATGCCAAAATCATCCATATTAAGACAATAAAAGACCTGAAATATTTAAGTTAGTGTGCAATGAATCTAAAATATATGAATGTTAAAATTTCATCATTACATTATGGAAAATAATTAACTTTATCACAATATGCTAATATTTTGAGAAGGACCTGTAGATGCCCGAGCCACCTCAACTGGCTCCTCTCGATGTGGAGGAGCAGCGGCTCTACTCCGAGCTCCTCACCCTATCTCTAAGGGAGTGCCCGGCCACCCTACGGAGGAAGCTCATTTCAGCCGCTAGTATCCGGGATCTCGTTCTTTCGGTCATGACCCAAAGTTCATGGCCATAGGTGAGGGTAGGAACGTAGACCGACCGGTAAATCGAGAGCTTCGCTTTTCGGCTCAGCTCTCTCTTCACCACAACGGACCGGCACAATGCCCCCATTACTGTGGCAGCCGCACCGATCCGTCTGTCGATCTCCCGCTCCATTCTTCCCTCACTCGTGAACAAGACCCCGAGATACTTAAACTCCTCCACTTGAGGCAGGACCTCCCCTCCAACCTGAAGAGCACAAGCCACCCTTTTCCGGTCGAGAACCATGGCCTCGGACTTGGAGGAGCTGATCTTCATCCCAGCCGCTTCACACTCGGCTGGGAACCGCCACAGTGCATGCTGTAGGTCTTGGCTAGAGGGGGCCAGCAGGACCACGTCATCTGCAAAAAGAGGAGACGAAATCCTCTGGTCCCCAAACCAGACTCCCTCCGGCCCTTGGCTGCGCATAGAAATCCTGTCCATAAAAGTTATGAACAGGACCGGTGACAAAGGGCAGCCCTGCCAGAGTCCAACATGCACCGGGAACAGGTCCGACTTAGTGCCGGCAATGCCAACCAAACTCCTGCTCCGCTTGTACAGAGACCGGATGGCCCCTAGTAAAGAGCCACTGAGTCCATACTCCTGGAGCACCCCCTACAGGGCATCACGAGGGACACAGTCGAATGCTTTCTCCAGGTCCACAAAACACATGTGGACCGGTTGGGCAAACTCCCATGAACCCTCGAGCACCCTGTAGAAGGTATAGAGCTGGTCCAGTGTTCCACGGCCGGGACGAAAACCATACTGCTCTTCCTGAAGCCGGGGTTCGACTATCGGCCGGACTCTCCTCTCCAATACCCTGGCGTAGGTCTTGCCAGGGAGGCTGAGGAGGGTGATCCCCCTGTAGTTGGAACACATCCTCCGGTCACCCTTCTTATGAAGGGGGACCACCACCCCAGTCTGCCAATCCAAAGGCACTGTCCCCGTCCGCCACGCAATGTTGAAGAGGCGTGTCAACCATGACAGCCCCACAACATCCAAAGACTTGAGGTACTCAGGGCGGATCTCATCCAACCCCGAAGCCTTGCCACCGCGGAGCTTTTTAACCACCTCGGTGACTTCAGCCTGGGTGATGAAAGAGTCCAACCCCGAGTCCCCAGCCTCTGTTTCCACCACGGAATGCGTGATGGCAGGATTGAGGAGATCCTCAAAGTACTCCTTCCACCGGCCGATAATGTCCTCAGTCGAGGTCAGCAGCTCCCCACCCCCACTGTAAACATTGTTGGCGAAGCACTGCTTCCCCCTCCTGAGGCGCCGGACGGTTTGCCAGAATCGCTTCGAGGCCAACCGGTAGTCCTTCTCCATGGCCTCACCGAACTCCTCCCAGGCCCAGGTTTTTGCCTCTGCCACAGCCCGGGCCGCAGCACGCTTGGCCTCACGGTACCCGTCAGCCGCCTCTGGAGTCCCACAAGCCAACCACAGCCGATAGGACTCCTTCTTCAGCTTAACAGTATCCCTTACTGCCGGTGTCCACCACCGGGTTCTGGGATTGCCGCCACGACAGGCACCGCAGACCTTACGGCCGCAGCTACGGGCAGCAGCATCGACAATAGATGCGGAGAACATGGTCCACTCGGTCTCTATGTCTCCAACATCCCTCGGAATCTGGTCAAAGCTCTCCCGGAGGTGAGAGTTGAATACATCCCTGGCCGAGGGCTCTGCCAGACGTTCCCAGCAGACCCTCACTATGCGCTTAGGCCTGCCAAGTCTGTCCAACTTTCTCCTCCTCCAGCGGATCCAACTCACCACCAAGTGGTGATCAGTGGACAGCTCAGCCCCTCTCTTCACCCGAGTGTCCAAAACATGTGGCCGAAGGTCTGATGATACGACAACAAAGTCGATCATTGACCTCCTGCCTAGTGTTTCCTGGTGCCAAGTGCACTGATGGACACCCTTATGTTTGAACATGGTGTTCGTTATGGACAATCCGTGACTAGCACAGAAATCCAATAATAAAACACCACTCGGATTCAGATCGGGGAGGCCATTCCTCCCAATCATACCTCTCCAGGTGTCATTGTCGTTTCCCACGTGGGCGTTGAAGTCCCCCAGCAGAATAATGGAGTCCCCAGGAGAGGCACTATCCAGCACCCCCGACAGGGACGCCAAGAAGGCCGGGTACTCTGCACTACCACTCGGCCCGTTGGCCGAAATGATAGTCCGAGACCTCTCCCCAACCCGAAGGCGCAGAGATGCGACCCTCTCATCCACTGGGGTAAAGCCCAACACGAGACGGCTGAGCTGGGGGGCAACAAGCAAACCCACACCAGCCAGCCGCCTCTCCCCGTGGGCCACTCCAGAGTAGAAGAGAGTCCAGCCCCTCTCAAGGGGATGGGTTCCAGAGCCCACGCCGTGCGTGGAGGCGAGCCCGACTATTTCTAGTCGATATCTCTCGACCTCCCGCACAATCTCAGGCTCCTTCCCCTCCAGCAAGGTGACATTCCACGTCCCTAGATCCAGCCTAAGCATCCGGGGATCGGGCCGCCGAGGTCTCCACCTTCGTCCGCCGCCCAATCCTCTTTGCACCGGTCCCTCACGGTTCCCCCTGCAAGTGGTGGGCCCACTGGGGGATGGTCTCGCGTCTCTCGTTCGGGCTTGGCCCGGCCCGGTCCCGCGAGGAGCAACCCAGCCACCAGGCGCTCTCCGACGAGTCCCGACCCCAGGCCTGGCTCCAGGGTGGGACCCTGGCTCCGCCGTACCGGGCAATGTCACGTGCCTCGATTCTGTAGTCATCATGAGGGATTCTCGAACCGCTCTTTGTCTGACTCGTCACCTAGAGCCTGTTTGCCATGGGAGACCCTACCAGGGGCATTTAAGCCCCAGACAACATAGCCTCTAGGATCATTCGAGCACTCAAACCCCTCCACCTCACTAAGGTGGCGGTTCAAGGAGGGGAATACATAAAACCACTGCTGCCCAAATCACGGCAGAATTAAATGTGCACCTCAACTCTCCTGTTTCCACCAGAACTGTCCGTCAGGAGCTCCACAGGGTCAATATACACGGCCGGGCTGCTATAGCCAAACCTTTGGTCACTCATGCCAATGCCAAACGTTGGTTTCAATGGTGCAAGGAGCATAAATCTTGGGCTGTGGACAATGTGAAACATGTATTGTTCTCTGATGAGTCCACCTTTACTGTTTTCCCCACATCTGGGAGAGTTACGGTGTGGAGAAGCCCCAAAGAAGCGTACCACCCAGACTGTTGCATGCCCAGAGTGAAGCATGGGGGTGGATCAGTGATGGTTTGGGCTGCCATATCATGGCATTCCTTTGGCCCAATACTTGTGCTAGATGGGCGCGTCACTGCCAAGGACTACCGAACCATTCTTGAGGACCATGTGCATCCAATGGTTCAAACATTGTATCCTGAAGGCGGTGCCGTGTATCAGGATGACAATGCACCAATACACACAGCAAGACTGGTGAAAGATTGGTTTGATGAACATGAAAGTGAAGTTGAACATCTCCCATGGCCTGCACAGTCACCAGATCTAAATATTATTGAGCCACTTTGGGGTGTTTTGGAGGAGCGAGTCAGGAAACGTTTTCCTCCACCAGTATCACGTAGTGACCTGGCCACTATCCTGCAAGAAGAATGTCTTAAAATCCCTCTGACCACTGTGCAGGACTTGTATATGTCATTCCCAAGATGAATTGATGCTGTATTGGCCACAAAAGGAGGTCCTACACCATACTAATAAATTATTGTGGTCTAAAACCAGGTGTTTCAGTTTCATTGTCCAACCCCTGTATGTCTGCCATCAAGGCGCAATTATCTAGTCTACATCGTGTCAGAACAGGCCCTTGCAAAAGTTGTGAGTGTATTGACATGCCCTGATAAGATGATGTACAATCAAACACAACTCTAAGCTTCCTCTTCTGTGGATGATATACAGCATGAGGAGGTATCTACCACACTACCTGGGAGCTGGACTCACAATCTTTGGTTGGCACTTTTACTGCCTGACCTTTAGTTAACAGGTCAGATATGAATACTTTGTACTCTCTGTGAAGATCTTTCTTTCATAAGAGTTTCTTTTTCAAATGTTCTGCTCTTTGTTCAACTACACTGCGATGGTTTGGCATCTGGATGTCTTTGTTTCGTAAAGGAAGGCTGACCTTTTGACATGTTTCATTCACAGAGTTCATAAACTGAATATCCTCCCATGACATTTCTTGTTTCTCTTCACTGGCTCTCTCTGGAAAGTCCTGATTAAACTGCTTTGTCAACAGCTCCTCATCATTGGCAATAGAGATGCGATTCATAGAAGTACTTACCAGGAATCCATGTAACTATTACCTTATTTCCTTTCTTGAATTTGGCCCAAACGGGCACAACTGGCAACACATGACTATCGTTACAGGCCTCGGTAGCTCCACATGTTCCCCTGAAAGTTTTGTGGACTCTTTAGCTGCAGCGTTTCACTGTCTGCTTGACTGCCGTCTTCTTTCTCATTGGTTTTGTTTGATAAATGGAGGATGCTTGGATGTCTCTTGGTGCAACATTCACATGAAGCTCTTTTCCTACAGTCTTTGCTCATATGTCCTTGGCTAAAGCATAAAAACATAAACCTTTATCTTTAAGGAGCTCCAACCTTTCTTTGAACGGTTACTTTCTGATCTTCTGGCACTCTACCAATGTGTGCTGCCCATCACAGTATGCACATGGCTTCTGAAAGGCACTGCAGCTATCGGAAGAAGGATTTCTAGCCTTTTCTGGATATTCTTCTTTTGCGTCTGGTCCAACACTTGTGGCAAATGTGCTGCCCTTAAGCCTGGTTGCTTGGTTCATTTTTCATTGGCATGAAATTTTCCTTTATCTTTATCTTCACCACCCTTAATGTTGCCAAACACAGGATCTGCTGCTATCTTTGCTCGTTTGCTTATGAATGTGACAAGATCTGAAAATGTTGCCCTCTTTCTTTAGACATTATCCAGTTTTTTTAGCTTCAGTAATTAAACTACAAATCTGATCCTTTTTTTTTTGGCTTGAACCACAATATTTGATCCATCTCCTTTTGATCTTGATGCAACTGCTCCATCGCTACTTCATGTGGCCGCTTCTGCTATCGCAACTCCGTGACTTCTGCCTAGAAATGTTGGGCACGTCCTTCTCCGCCATATTGCCGTCAGTTACGGCTCACTGCTCAACAGGTGTTCGAGAAACGTCTTCTATGACCGAGCACGGCGCTCCTTTACAATGAATGCCATCTTCAAACGACTGAAGCCACATCAGCTGCCAAAATAAAAGTCCTGCACAAAATGCAGCAGGTGATTAAACTAGATCTTAACTAAAGGACTAATTTCTCATCAAATGGCGCTTCCACTTAGGTTGGGTGTAACATCTTCAAGATGATGCGGAACATTTTCCACTGTTTCCAGCAGTAAGACGTGGACAGCAGGACTAAGAGACCCTAACAGCACATTGCTGGCCTTAAACTGATCAGCTGCTTCTTTTAAAGTTCAGTAGCTCCTGCTGTTGTGTCCAACAGGTGGCGCTCTTTTTCTAGACATTCGGTCAGATGCTACAGCTTTAAAGCCAAAGAACACCTGTTGTTGTTTTTGATAAAAACTCTGCAGCAGGTGGCGGTCCGATTCTACACACCAGCTTACCGTGTGTTTGTGTTTCAGAGCTGCTTCCTGGAGTCGGTGGATAAGGCAACATTGTGCTGTCCCATGTGCAGAAAGCGGGTCTCCACCTGGGTCCGACATAACAGTAAAAAGAATACGTTGGTGGATCAGGAGCTGTGGGACCGGATCCAGACCTTCTTCCCTCTGCAGTGTCAACGCCGCCTGAGTGGCCAGGATGTTGAGGAAGACGACCACGCAGGTAAACTAGGCACATAGAGAAACATCCCATAATAATTAGAGACCGTGAGGAAGCTCTGTGTGGCATTTTGGTTCTGATCATCAGAATGACCCTGATCAACTGAGCAGGTGGGAGCACAGGTTGATGGTTTTGAAAGAACAGTTTAGGTGAAAGGTCAAAGGAACCCTGAGGAACCTTGGACTCACTGGCTGGTCTTTCATGGAGGTGAAGCTCAATTTCAAGATCGCTGATTTTGTTGTCAATCAAAAAGGGATTCAGCCTCAGACAGATCATCCAATCATCATGCAGAAGCTGAGCGTTCGGCCTAGCCGAGGCCAGCCCACTGCCCCATAGACCCCCAGAGACGCTGAGCGTCCGATGGGCGGGACTGTGAAGCTGCAGGAATGAGTGAGAGGAAAGCTGCGTCGTTACCAGAGATAAGAAGCTGATTCTGAACAAAAGTTGAGCGCGTTGTAGCGCATATTTAGTCAATGACATGAACACACAACAGTATATATTTGATCACTTATTTTTTGACATTTTAGGGGAAGCTGAACTTCTCTTGCAGTCTTAGAGCAATCACCACTGGTTGGACTCCAGCTCAGCATTAGTTCAATTTGATGAATGTCAGGCTGAGTCTTCATGTGTCAGTATCTTACCTGTAGCAGTCCAAGCCCAGTCAGTGTGGTGGAACAGTTGATGAACAGAACCTCAACAAGAACAAAGCTTCAGCATTGGATCGTTGGAGTTTCTGGAGGTTGGTTCATGCTGCAGAACGGTTTCTGTTGGGGATCAGCTTCGACTGACGACTGATTTCAACCTGAAAATTGGTTAACATCAAATAAAAAAAACAGTGACCTGTATGTCCCTGAAGAGAACCGGCTCTCCACAACCTCAGAGTCCTGGAAGCTCCTGGGTTTACTCTCATGTCAGCTTGTTTTTTACAAGTGAAAACTAGGGATGAGTCCAATAACCAGCAGGTGACCCAAACCATTTTCAGCTGGACAGGATGGTCACCAGACAAGACCAGTCGAAAAAATCCGATCTTTCTCTGACCAGTTATTGCACCAGGCTGACCTTATAACAACACTCTTCATTGTGGATGCAGACTCTGAGGGAAGCGTACGCAGCTGACTTCAGTCTCTGGGAGGTGTTTAAATAAAGCTACAGAAAAAGTAAGAAGCTTTTAGAAAAAAAGTAATTTTAAGACATCTGTACTCTGGCTGCCAGAGAGCGCGAGAGAGCAAGACTGGAGGGATAACAGGAAGGCAGAGCTTCTTTTTTCCCATTTCAGCTGTCAGACTCTATTGTGAAACATACCGGTCTAGGGATTCTGGCAGGACTTTTCAGGAAATTTCAGTTAAGAATCTAGATTCTCCAGAAAATACTCACAGAAACTGTTGGTTTAGTGATGCTAAACATGTTTTAAGCTGAAGCCAGAGTAATCCGCCTGCTCTCTGGCAGCCTGGCCGTCCTGCGGGTTATCTGACTATTTAATGACCTCAATGCAGGAAGACTAGGAACAAACCTTCTAAAATCTTCTGGTATAACTCATCTGCTTCGCCACAGCAAAAACCAGAGATCACACTTCAGACACAAACTTCTGGTCGGTGCATCTCCAGTAAAACTGAAGTTGTTTCTGAGCATGCTCAGATGGTCTTTCAAGGCTCAGGTGGCTCTACTCCTTTGATCAGTTCAATTCAGAGATAGTTTGTTCGTTTCACAGGGAAAATACATAAATTAAAGCTTAATTATAAATGTAGTTGCTGATTCAGACAGAAATCTGCTTTAAGACCCAAAATCAGGAAACAACCTGGTTTTATTGAGGAGGAGGTGTGAGTGAAGACTGATGGGTCAGCTGAAGGCGCACACACCATCTGTACTCCTACAAAGCCTCCAGAACCGTTTTTAAATCACTGATGGAGGTCACAGCTACATGAGCTCTGCATCACTAACAGGAATGTGTGTGTGTGTGTGTGTGTGTGTGTGTGTGTGTGTGTGTGTGTGTGTGTGTGTGTGCGTGCAGTCCTCGTGGCGTTTCCCAGAGTCTGTCCTCCTGGAGAGCTGCGGCAGGAGTACGAGGATCAGATGACCAAGGTAAGGTCAGGATGGGATGGAGGAGTTTACAGGAACTCTAATAGTTTAGAAGTGATTTATGGTTATCTTTTCTGATTTGCAGATATTGTTTGCCTTTAAATTTAAAATATATTTTTCTTGAATGAAAAATCATCCTGACTGCTGTGTGACACCGTGGGTGTGTAGGCATGGTTACAGTGTGACATCACTGTGATGTCATCCAGGTATGCGGCTGTGCTTCAGGACAAGCAGAACCTCAGAAACTTTTATATTTTTGGCTGCTATCTGGTTGGAAATATCTCCATAAATGTTATTTTTTTTACCTTTATTTTTAACTGAAACACCATAACAGACTGAATACAACAGGTATGCCAGGTCTATGCCATAGGAGACAAGAAAACGTACATTAAAACGGCAAAAACACAGAAACATTTATGCCAGGAGTGTCGAATAAATATATAATCTAACAGATTAAACTGTCCAGAATTTTAAGCTGGAAACAAACTGAAATGTTTTGGGTTTTTTTTCGCTTTTTGTTGAGTAGAAAATCGGAAAGGACGCAAATATTGTTTAAGTTCAATTAGAAACACATTCAAGTTTGGCTTTTTCTTGAAACATTTACATTTATCTAAGTGAAATTTAGCTTGGATGATTAATAGGTTGATAAAGAAAGGTTTTAAACTTTTCTAAAATATTTGACTCCATAGAGTTACAGAAATGTAATTATATGGAGCTTTAGAGTATGGACATAACCAGAACAAATGTGTAACAGATTCTGGGAGAAGATCACAAAAAGTACAGTTGTTCAGGTAGTCTTTGGCAGGACAGGTCCTGAGTATGAGTTTAAAGGACACTTCTTTCACCTTGTTAGTGAGGAGAAGGTGATCAGGTAGCAGCCAGGTATGTTTCCAGGACACATCGGTCCACAGCAGCAGGAATAGATGTCTCCTCCCTCTGGAAGAGGGATTTCATTGATTGATTTATTGTTCTTGCGAACAGGCAAGGTAAGACAAATGTTTCCAACAGAAGAGTTCATGGGAGTCAGAGTAGGAGATGTGAGTAGAGTCTGAATAACACACACATCTCAGTAGAAATAACACCAAAAACCTTTGCATGTTCTCCAGAAGAAACAGGAATATTACATTTAGAGAGAAACCCCTCAACTCATTGTCAAATAGTTGATCTACCATAATGTTCTTTAACAAAATGTCTTTATTGTATGAAATAAAAAAAACAACAATGAGAGAAGTTTGCTTGTAGATAAGTGACCATGACAAAAGAGAGAGTTTGACAGGAAGTTTCTGTACATTAAAATTACAAACCAAGCAAACGTGTAAGCCCCCAAATTTAGAAAAAATATGATAATGGACGATGTTCCAGATAGAAGCCGGTGATGCAAAAAACAGACGAATCCGGTTTATTTTGAAAGTTTTATTTAAAATAGAGAATGATAAAAAATCAAGTCCTCCGTTTTCATACGAGTTTATTAGAGTAGATCTCCAAATATAATGAGTTTTATTCTTCCAAATGAAGTTAGAGCAATTTGTCAATTTCTTTCCCAGTATTGTTATCAAGATCTAAAGCCTGGCAGCATAAGTAAGTCTGGAGATACCTTCAGCCTTTCTAAGCAAGGTAATAACCTCTAAGCTCTGAATAACCACTGATTAAATCTTTTTCCAGTCTTGAGTATTAGAGGGTCAAAATTTAGAGAGCTTCGTTGTTTCTGTTCTTTTGTGATGATTATTTCACTGTAATCTTTAACTGCCAAAATCTCACACTTCTTAAGTTTTAAATGCAGTCCAGAACATCTCCCTAAATAAACGTGTCTGTTACCTGTCAGCTGACAGAGGAGCGGAGGGCTCAGGATGAAGAGGAGAGCAGAGCAAGCGAGGAGCTGATCCACAAGCTGCTGGCAGAGGAGCAGCAGCAGCTGGAGGAGGAGAGGAGGAGGAAGGAGGAGGACGAGCAGCTGGCCAAACTGCTGAGCAACCAGCTGGTCAGTGATGTCATGCTGATGTCACACTAACGTCTGCATGCATGGTTATGGGTCACATTAAGCTGTCTCCCTCCCACAGAACTCCCAGGAAAACCTTCGTGTGCCCGACATCACTCCGGTGAAGAAGAAGAAGAAGAAGGAGGTCATAGTGGGAAACATCGACAGGTGTGTCACGCCTGAGGGGGGTTACTTTGTACTGAAGGTAGATTAACCTCAGATGTTAACCAGGAAACATGACTCCTCAGCCTTTCTATTCTAACGAACATCTGTTGCCATGGAGATTTAAGCTGTGAAGTCGGCCTGCTCCACAGACCCGTCAGATGGTTTCCCGTTCAGGGTGGTGTTTAGATGAGAGGGAAGGAGCAGGAGGAAGACCTCATCAGATTACAGGAAGCTGGATCTAGTACAGGAAACGGTCTGGGATCTTTTTCAGCCCAGTTCATATAAATTAACAACAAATAAACATCTCCAACAGATCCAGTTTATAACCAGTTAAATAAAATCATTCAGTCAAATCAATCCAACCCTGATTATAACAGAACAATCAATTCCAGCTGGTCATGGAGCGCCCAAAGTAAAATGGCCACAGTAAAGAGGAATGCCTCCCTTTTAACAGGGAGAAACCTCCAACAGAACCAGAACCAGGCTCAGTATAAGCAACTGGGATAGAGCAGATACACGGGTATCACCGAGGCTGAGCAGGGAGTACCTTCTGTGTTGAAGTTTAGAGTTGACACAGTGTGACGTCTCCCCTTCTCCCAACACGCCTGATCAATGAGAAACCTTTTAATCCGCTTTAAATACGAATCTGAGCTCCGGCCTAAAGGCCTGCAGGACGTTAATGTTTCAGGCCACAAGGTCCGTTAGGTTCCTGTTTCACTACAAACTAGATCTGGGTTTGTTTTGGTGCTGATAAATCAGACTGGTTCCGAGTCAGGTTTGAACTTGGTTCTGTTGGATCATTTTTCATTCAGCTGCTCCTATATTTCATGGTCACATGGTCTGTTTGACAGGAAGTGACACGTTGAATTGGTTTGTTTCAGGTTCCTGTGTCCCCATCCTGCTCTGCCAAGCTCCACCCCCAACTTCATCACCAATAAGGTCAGTTTGAACATCAACTGAAATGCTAGCAGCTGACAGAGAGATGACATAACATATTTTAACTTCCTGTTTCAGGAGAACATCCTGTTGGAGGCGGAGCTTCACATGGAGCAGCCCCGCCCACTGACAGAAAACCAGCTGATCAGATCGTCATCATTGAAAAGGAAGAGCTCCGAGCTAAATGCTGCTGAGGAGGAGGTGACCACCAAACGAGTCCTGGTCTCCTCCTCCTTACCAGTGGAGGCAGGGCCATTGCTTGACGGGGAGGTGGAGCTTCAGGTGAGACGGCAGCAAGAGGAGGAGGACCGCCGCCTGGCTCTGCTCCTTCAGAAGGAGCTCAATCAGGAGGAGAGACGGAAAGTCACAGACCGCAGCAAAGGGTCTTCCGATGCCTACCTGCTGCGCTACCAGAGAGGTGAGACAGAAAAGGCGGGGCCATCACACGCGTCTACAGGAGGAAGAGGAGGGAGGACCTGTAAAACCTCCAGAATCTCCTCACCACAGTCTGCCTCAACTGTAAGGACCTCACTTAGCTCATCTTCCTCTTTACCAAGCAGAGGAAGCAAACAGACGACTCTAACGGAGATATTTTCACCTCCTTGCTTCTCGTCCTCCTGCTCAGCTGCTGCCCAAACAAACGGAAAATAAAAGCATTTTATTTTGAAAGAGCTGCACTTCCAGCTGAAGTCTGATTGGTCCGTTTCTGTAAACGGTTTTTGTTTCCTGGGGTTAGTTTGTTTTTTTGTTTTTGTTCTGTTGGGAGGTGTGTAAGGCCGGCAACTTAATGGTTGATTTTCTCCGATTGTTCGGATCAACGAATGAGAACCTGGGGTCTGCTGAAGCCCCGCCCCCTCGGCTGCATCATGTTTTTACTGCAGAGGAAGAAAACGTCCTTGCTGCTGAAATGCCCTCTAAATGTGTAGCAACACTATCATGGTTAGGTCCTGCAGGGGGCGCTCTGAGCTGTTCCTGCAGAATTTTCCTCCTTTATTTTTTTCTGATTCTTGTTCAGTAAAAAAAAGATAAAAATGTTTGATTGGAAATAAAAGTTCTGAAGAGTCAGATGCTTCACTCCTTTAAACCTGCCTTAACATTCCTGATGATCCAAACAGATTCTGTATAAACTTAGAACCAGAACAGATCTGTTTCGTCACACCCGGGTTCTGGGTGGGCTGCCCCATACGGATCTGGTTCCAATCCAGCTGTTTTGTCTTTAAAATTCCTAATATTTTTACAAACAAGAATTCTTAAGTTTCAGTCAGAAGGTCCTGAGTTTGGTCTGAGTCATCTGTACTACCCGACACCATGAAAACCTCCAGCCGGACCCATTGGAGTCCAGTGGAACCAGGACCTCGGTGAAGCTGTGTTGGCATGATCAATTCAAGGTTTCAACCACTAGGAGGCGACACTGAGACATGACCATTGTTTTTTATCTAGAGAGGTCTGCGTGGAAATGACGTCTGCAGAGATGTGACGCCAACAGGTGTTGGTTTGAAGGCTTGAATTATGGTAAGAGACCAAAAATATGAACCTAAAAAACTAAGATCTACATTTAATTCCAAGAACTGGTGAATTAGTTCTTTAATTACAACAATAATTAAAATGATTAGAAAGCTAAGTTAAAAGGGTAATACAGCTGCAGATATAATTAAAAATTAGGTTGAATTAATTACTAAAAAAAACCAAAGCAAAGATAAGTCTGCTTTGAAAATCCTCAGTGGTCTCTGGTTCCTGGTCTTTGGGTTGTTGAAGATCAGGATGGTTCCATAAATAGCAGATATGGTGAACTATGACCTTTAATCATTTTAAAAGCTCCTTAAAAATCAATTCTAAAACAGTGTAGCTGATAAGATCCTAAAGTGGGACTAATAGGCAGTTGTAGAGGAGCTGTATTCTTTGGATAAACAGCGGAGAGCAGAGTGGGTTCTGGTTCTGTTCTTTGGGTTTCCTATATGAGCTGAAAAACAACAAACTAGAAGTCGGTCTGAATAATTGAGTCCCAGAGTTCACGAGTTTTTCCTGCAGCTGCTGTCCAGCTTTTATTTAGATCCAACATTATTCAGATGTGAACCCAGAACCAGTCCAGAACCCAGAGTAAATTCAGATTGTATCTCTCCAAAAACCCAAACTAAAGGTGTAAACATTTTTTCCAAACCTTTCCGTCCCATGTGTGATCCCGCTGACAGGGAGTTTCGTCACCACGGTTTGGTTTCTATGGTTTCCCTGCGGCGGGTCATGTGACCCTGATGAGTCGCATGGTGACGTCTGAGCAGAACCCTTAAAACACTCAGTCCGCGAGGACCTCAGATGTTCTGGTGCTCCTCATGTCTGTGGGATTGTGGGTCGGTGGCGGCTGAGTCAGATGCTGGTCCTGAGGTTTTAGTTTGATGTCGGTCTCAGGAAGCATCTCAGGGGTCCACCAATGAACAGACCAGGATGGGCTGAGAGGAACCAAACCAACTTTCTACTCTGTGGAACAGAACCAGCTGGACAACAGTTCAGGTCCAAGCAGCGTGGTCTCAGATCCTCCCTCTGTGGTACTTCAGTTTCTGTGGAGGATCACTGGATCTGACCCAGAAACCGGAACAGCAGGAGGAGGAGACTCAGTCAGATCCTGGTTTTAGAGACATGGTCCGATTTTTATCCTAGAAAAAATGTTCATCGGTTTGGTCTGAAGTTAAAACTCAGAAGAAGAACCTGATTATGTCACGCTGGACTGCAGTGAGCCATCAGCACATTTCCCATGAGTCTTTGTTGTCCTGCAGTGAATCATAGGAGCAAAAATAAGTGGTTCTGTTTTAGCAGAACTCAAAATAGAAAAAAAGATGAAGTAAAGACCAGCAGCTGGTTCCTTTCAGAGACGGGTCAAGCTTATGTTCACTTATGTCCTCTGACCCGTGATCAAACCAGAAGAACCCTGACTGATCTCCTGCCACTACAGGTCCTTCTCAAAATATTAGCATATTGTGATAAAGTTCATTATTTTCCATAATGTCATGATGAAAATGTAACATTCATATATTTTAGATTCATTGCACACTAACTGAAATATTTCAGGTCTTTTATTGTCTTAATACGGATGATTGTGGCATACAGTTCATGAAAACCCAAAATTCCTATCTCACAAAATTAGCATATCATTAAAAGGGTCTCTAAACGAGCTATGAACCTAATCATCTGAATCAACGAGTTAACTCTAAACACCTGCAAAAGATTCCTGAGGCCTTTAAAACTCCCAGCCTGGTTCATCACTCAAAACCCCAATCATGGGTAAGACTGCCGACCTGACTGCTGTCCAGAAGGCCACTATTGACACCCTCAAGCAAGAGGGTAAGACACAGAAAGACATTTCTGAACAAATAGGCTGTTCCCAGAGTGCTGTATCAAGGCACCTCAGTGGGAAGTCTGTGGGAAGGAAAAAGTGTGGCAGAAAACGCTGCACAATGAGAAGAGGTGACCGGACCCTGAGGAAGATTGTGGAGAAGGGCCGATTCCAGACCTTGGGGGACCTGCGGAAGCAGTGGACTGAGTCTGGAGTAGAAACATCCAGAGCCACCGTGCACAGGCGTGTGCAGGAAATGGGCTACAGGTGCCGCATTCCCCAGGTCAAGCCACTTTTGAACCAGAAACAGCGGCAGAAGCGCCTGACCTGGGCTACAGAGAAGCAGCACTGGACTGTTGCTCAGTGGTCCAAAGTACTTTTTTCGGATGAAAGCAAATTCTGCATGTCATTCGGAAATCAAGGTGCCAGAGTCTGGAGAAAGACTGGGGAGAAGGAAATGCCAAAATGCCAGAAGTCCAGTGTCAAGTACCCACAGTCAGTGATGGTCTGGGGTGCCGTGTCAGCTGCTGGTGTTGGTCCACTGTGTTTTATCAAGGGCAGGGTCAATGCAGCTAGCTATCAGGAGATTTTGGAGCACTTCATGCTTCCATCTGCTGAAAAGCTTTATGGAGATGAAGATTTCATGTTTCAGCACGACCTGGCACCTGCTCACAGTGCCAAAACCACTGGTAAATGGTTTACTGACCATGGTATCACTGTGCTCAATTGGCCTGCCAACTCTCCTGACCTGAACCCCATAGAGAATCTGTGGGATATTGTGAAGAGAACGTTGAGAGACTCAAGACCCAACACTCTGGATGAGCTAAAGGCCGCTATCGAAGCATCCTGGGCCTCCATAAGACCTCAGCAGTGCCACAGGCTGATTGCCTCCATGCCACGCCGCATTGAAGCAGTCATTTCTGCAAAAGGATTCCCGACCAAGTATTGAGTGCATAACTGTACATGATTATTTGAAGGTTGACGTTTTTTGTATTAAAAACACTTTTCTTTTATTGGTCGGATGAAATATGCTAATTTTGTGAGATAGGAATTTTGGGTTTTCATGAGCTGTATGCCAAAATCATCCGTATTAAGACAATAAAAGACCTGAAATATTTCAGTTAGTGTGCAATGAATCTAAAATATATGAATGTTAAATTTTCATCATGACATTATGGAAAATAATGAACTTTATCACAATATGCTAATATTTTGAGAAGGACTTGTAGATGTTATTAACTGGAGTCTGAAAACTAAATGTTCAAAAGCATATTAAGCTGGTTTCCGATTCATCAGCTGAAGGTCCCGTCTTTCCTTATTTGAACGTTCAAGGATCTAAGGACCGAAACTCCTGAAGTTCAATGATCTTAAGACACGAAACAAGCGGCAGCATCTCTAGAACGTTTTTAAGACCTGGACTCATAATTTATAGTTTAACAAGGTCCAAAGACAGCACATGGTCCTCAGATCTGTCTCCATGTTGGTCCTCAAGTCCATCCTGGAGAGGTAATCATGATCTGTAGATAATAATCCATGCATTTATCACAGTACTTCTAGATTACTGTAACTCACTTGATGCTGGGATCAGCCAGGCCTTCAGCTTGTCCAGAATGCTGCTCCTCGTCTTTTAACAGGAACACACAGACATGAACATATTTCTCCACTCTGTCTTCACTCCACTGGCTGCCTGAGCTCCAAAGAATTGGTTTTAAAATTCATCTCTTAGCTTTTAAATGTCTGAATGGCTTTGCTCCTCCATACCTCCCTGATTTGCTTCAGTCTGATGTTCAACCAAGGGCTCTTAGATCATCTGACCAGCTCCTATTGACTGAGGAGATCGGACCTTTTCAGTTCTAGCACCAAACTTATGGAACAAGTTGCCATTAAATATCAGACAGGCCTTTTCTCCTACTGTCTTTTATTATTTGTGTCTTGATTTGACCTTTCAGTGTCGTTCAGCACTTTGTTTAAACAATTCGTTTTTAAATGTGCTTTATAAATAAAATGGATTGGATTGGATCCACTGATCTGTCATGAGACATTTCCTAAAGTCTTCTTCAGACCTGTCTGCAGGTCCATCCCATGATCAGTCCTCAGGTTCGTCTTCAGGCCTGTCTTCAGGTGTCTCCAACAACAACCTGTCTTCCCAGTTCATCGCTGTGTGATGGATTTTCTTATCAAAGTGGGAGAGAAATTAACTCATTAAAAGAGAGTTATCTTATAAATTTATTCAAAGGCGTTGCAGCGATTGAAGACCCTGTCACTGAGCTTAGTCAGTGAAGCAGAGCCCAGAACAAGAGTTTACAGACAGTATTTAAACAGTATGAGGGTGTTACCTCAACTTAAAAGAGTTTTAGAAATATGACCCCCAGACCCTCCCCGGGTCAGAGGTAACAAGGTTATTTATGAGGACACCCATCTACCATCCCTTGAGATACAATCCTTCAGGGAGCGTTGACCATAAACCTCCTGATAATGAATTTACAGACCAACTCCTCCAGGGTCAGAGGGGAGAGACGTAAGGGAAGTTCAGAGCATTTAAAAGAATTTTCCCATAACAGCTGCACCAAGTTTAGTCCATCAAGAACCAAGTTTATCTTTCAGATATTATCAGTTTATTTAAAGTTTTTGTTTGCATGTTTATTGATTGGTTGTTTGTTGATGTTTTTGTTTATCTGTTGTTTGTTGACGTGTTCTGGGCTATAAACAGAACCATTGTTCCAGAAATTGTTCGGGTTTCTTGTGCTCAGACTGATCTCAAGTCAGGTTTGTCCTCAGTCTTTGTTTTGGTCATTCTTCCTGTCCTCAGACAGCAGGCGTGTCTTCTCTCAGATTATAAATGAGTCCTTTGTTCCTCTCAGAGTCTAAACCGGGCCAACGGACTTCACGGTGAGTTCTGCTTTTCCTTTATGACACCATGTGTTTGAAACTTCTGCAGCAGCAGCAGAATTCAGCTTTTCAGGCATGTTTTGGCTGCTAATATTTAGCTTACAGTTAAAATGTTCAGATTTCTGATCAATCTGAGTTTTAAAAATCTGAATTCAGAAATAAATAATTGTTCAGCTATAAACTGTATTTTTGTCAGGAACCTAATACATACCAATCGTTTGAATAATCAGTGATGTTCGACATTTGAATGAAAACAATCATTTCATTTATCGCTTTTTCCTGATCTGAAACTTTTGTTAAATCAGAGAAAGGCTTTTCCTACGGGAAGTTCAGAAGACTCAGTTTATTGAAAGAACTAGTTTTGAGTTTGCTGCTGGTAGAACATTTCTAAAGATCAATGTGGGCTTCTGTAATTGGCTGCTCAGCTGTGACATCACACAGGTAAACAGCACACAGCAGAACCTCAGGGAGAGCTCACAAACCTGTTCTTCAGAACAGTACCAGCACTAATTGGTCAGTGGTGATTGTTTTTAACCCTTTGTTGACAGATGTGCGTGTCAAGGTGTCTACGATGTGTGGGCGTGTCTCTGGTTCCCATGGCGATCATCTGCATGCTCTCCAACATCTTGCTGATGCTTCCTGAACTGAAGCTCCACTTCCTTTTGGAGGGTCATGTGACCAGAGAGGCCACCTGGGCCACAGGTCTGTGGGGCTCAGGCATCTTGGTGAGATCACCTGTGTGAAGGGTCATACGTGTGTTGGACATGTTTCCTCAGCGGCGATGTTGGATCTCACAGCTGTTTGGTTTCAGGTTTTACTTGGAGCACGAGCCTTCATCCAGAGCAGCAGGACCAGAGGCTGCTGTGCCTTCAGGAGTCAGGTGAGCTCCACACCCTCTAGCTGTTTGACTCACAAAGATCTTTGGTTAACAGATGTGTTATTTTATGTTCAATACGTTTTTCCATGCATAGCAGATGTGTCCTTGTGTTTTCAGATGTTTTTCTTGGTTTGCCAGATGTGTCCTTGCTCCAAATGTTTCTCCAGGTGTAACATAGGTGTCCTCGTTACAGATCTTGTTCTTGGTTTAACAGAGGTGACCTTGTGTTTTCAGATGTTGTGTCAGTCTCTGTACTCCTGCATAGGGCTGCTGGCTGCCTCCAGCTGTACCCTGGTCAGCGCCACAGGTCTGTCTCAGGGTCCTCTGTGTCTCTACAATTCATCCTCTGGTCTTACCTGGGGCGTCCCCTTGCAGCCCCTTCCTGACAGGTGAGAAAGAGCCATTGACAGAACTAAACCAGATGTTGTAGTCTGGTCTCCTAACTGGGTCTCTCTATTTTTTCTCGGCAGACACTCGGGGTACCTGTACAACCACACTCTGTGGTCGGGGGTCTGCATGGCCCCCCACTCGGTGGTTCAGTGGAACGTTGTTTTGTTCAGCATCATGGGAATCACCAGCGCCATGCAGGCCCTCCTCTGTGGACTGAACATCCTGAACTCTGGGCTGGGGCTGATCCTGGGTCAGGGGTTTGGCCACAATAAGGTGAGTGGGCGTGGTCAGACCTGTGGGTGACGCCATGTTGGATACCTGAGCAGAGACTCCTTTGGTTCTTTAGATGTAACTTCCCCTTCCTGTGTTTGGGTTTCAGGTCGCTCCAGTTTCAGTATAAAGCAGTTCGGATCTTCACAGGAAACCAGCTCAGATACTTCAAGATACAAGCACTGATGCACTTTACCCAACCAATAACTCTGAAATCAGCAGTTGGGTTCCAGAGAGTATAACTTATTTATGTCTGTTTTCAATCAGATAATGTTGATGATGCTGGATCATATTTACAGATTTTATCTGCAGAATGAAGATCAGAACGATAAAGATGTGTGAAGGCTTTATTTCTGTATTTTTTAAAGTAATAAAGTGAAAACCTCAGATTGACCATTAATTCAAACAGCTTTAGAAATCAGCACAAAGTGCAAAGCAGATGTTTTTCTTGTGAGAACATGAGACCAGAAAGAGAGAAGCTCATTCTAAGAAATCAACGGTGGAGCTCCAGTTTACGAATGACCTCCTTCAAGAGATCACTGTCTTCAAACAAACATGCTCCAACAATGAAATGAGGTTTCCAACTGAGCTGGGGAGCTCCAAAGGTGAGCTTCAGAACCAGATTGCACTGAACAAAGATATGAGAACATTACTGGGTTTGGGAAAACCAGGAAAATGGAAGAACAAGCAGAACTTATTTACGGGACAAACCTACAGAAGTTGGACAATGAAAGTGAAACACCTGGTTTTAGACCACAATAATTTATTAGTATGGTGTAGGGCCTCCTTTTGCAGCCAATACAGCGTCAATTCATCTTGGGAATGACATATACAAGTCCTGCACAGTGGTCAGAGGGATTTTAAGTCATTCTTCTTGCAGGATAGTGGCCAGGTCACTACGTGATACTGGTGGAGGAAAACGTTTCCTGACTCGCTCCTCCAAAACACCCTAAAGTGGCTCAATAATATTTAGATCTGGTGACTGTGCAGGCCATGGGAGATGTTCAACTTCACTTTCATGTTCATCAAACCAATCTTTCACCAGTCTTGCTGTGTGTATTGGTGCATTGTCATCCTGATACACGGCACCGCCTTCAGGATACAATGTTTGAACCATTGGATGCACATGGTCCTCAAGAATGGTTCGGTAGTCCTTGGCAGTGACGTGCCCATCTAGCACAAGTATTGGGCCAAGGGAATGCCATGATATGGCAGCCCAAACCATCACTGATCCACCCCCATGCTTCACTCTGGGCATGCAACAGTCTGGGTGGTACGCTTCTTTGGGGCTTCTCCACACCGTAACTCTCCTGGATGTGGGGAAAACAGTAAAGGTGGACTCATCAGAGAACAATACATGTTTCACATTGTCCACAGCTCTTGATACATCACAAATACTTGCTGTCTTGGTCACAGATGCGCCAGCAAGACGTGCACCAACAATTTATCCTCTTTTGAACTCTGGTATGTCACCCATAATGTTGTGTGCATTTCAATATTTTGAGTAAAACTGTGCTCTTACCCTGCTAATTGAACCTTCACACTCTGCTCTTACTGGTGCAATGTGCAATCAATGAAGACTGGTTACCAGGCTGGTCCAATTTAGCCATGAAACCTCCCACACTAAAATGACAGGTGTTTCAGTTTCATTGTCCAACCTCTGTAGAAGCATTCTTTAAAGGTGTAAACCCATTTTAGTGAATTTTAACCATCAGAACTGTTTTAAATAGAACTGAGTTAAAATAATTCCCCATTCTGTGTTTGAAGACAACAAAAAGGGCAGTGTGGTGGAACAGCAGCTGACGAAGGTTCGGATCACTCAAGGAACTTTTGTGTGGGTTTCTCTGGGCATCTTGGTGTCTTTTAAGGAAGTTGGCCTTCTTAAAGTTCTTGTGTGTGTATTTACTCTCTGGAAAATCCCCACTTATAGTGGATCCTCATAGTGATGCTGTCTGGAGCAACGATCCTGGTAAGGTTACATTAACAGGCAGGTACCAGACTCAAAGGAGACCCCAGAAGGCCATGGTCTGCTGGAGAAACATATGGCAAACTGTTTGTTTAAATGTTAGAAATCCTTGATTTCAGACATCATTTTGACTCCTAGTTCAAGATCTAGGTAAGGTATGAGTGCGTGCATGGTTGTTTGTCCTGTGTGATGGACGGATGGATACTTCACAACTACATTGTGATGGCCTTGCACTGACGTCACAAGATGTTTTGCCAACTAGTTGCATTTTCACCAAACTAACTCGTCAGTCAGACTAGTCCAACTAGTAGCTTTTTAGGGCACCAGTTGAGGACTATGTCAAACTGGCAATAAAAATTCCACCATGTTTGTTACACAAATTAAGGCAACTAGTTAACTCATTTGCCTTAAACATTTGTACTAAATTAAAAGTGAAATCTAACCGACTCGTTGAGCACTTGTTAGGCCCTTTCCCTGCAGAATCACTTTTGTGACATTGTGAAATGAGTGTCTTATATTGCTCTGAATGGCCAGACTGCACCTCAGTTTATATGACCTGCATGAACCCACTGGGAGATTCAGAGAAACACTAAACTGGATGGAAACACCTAGAGAAAATGTTCAATGAAACATGAATGCAGCTAAAACAGAAACACTGTAAAACATTCAAATCACTCAGAGTTTTGTGTTTTTCTTAAATGGACAGGACCAGTTTACAGGTGCTGATGTAACAGGTCGCGGAGGGGGGCTGAACCTGTAACGACAGTGGGGAGAGTATCTGATAATATCACTGCATGCATTGAGCACGATGTCACTAGACGTTCTTCCTGTACGTCTCAGCTGGAGCTGAGAGTCGGTGGAGCCTTGTCGGGTTGTTGTGGTGGAATCGGACTGTGATTACAATTGTTTGCTATAGGTGGTTTCCCAGAATGACAACATCAGTGGTTTTCTGGATTCTGCCTATGGAAGATCTGTTGATATTAAAAAATATTTTCCTGATATTGAAAGGTTATAGACTGGGATCACTGTACAGAAAGTTGGTCTGGATTTGTTGGATGAAAAGAAACGTTCAGTGTTCTTAACCGGCGACACACTACCAACAACTTTTAAGTACTTTTCTTCTTTTATTTATATAGCGCTTACTCTTATCTCATGTACTGTATTTTAAAACTATCTCAACTTGGAGTTAACTTCTAGGTGACTCTGTCCTCCCAGAGTCACCCGGCGCCGAGTAAGACGATAACCCACCGGCCAGATGCGAACGTCACACACCGGGACTTTCAGCCACCAGGCCTAGGTGGCTGAAAGTCCCGGTGTGTGAGGTTAACTCGATGTCAGGCTGTTCCCGGAGATCCGCCAGTCACCGCAAAGAAGGATAAAATCAGTTTAGTTCTTATAATCTCTGGCTCGAAGGACCAAATTAATGTTAGGTATTAATTAGTCAACTCAGAGGTAAGAACGATACAGAGTCAGTTTTTACTTGCTGCAAGGGTAGCTCACACTCTGCAGTGCAAATCTACAAAGTATTAACACTCCTCTCTCTTTATTTATACATGCTGGGTCACACACAGTTCAACAACATTCAAGTTGTGTGTGTGTGTGTGTGTGTGTGTGTGGGGTCAGAAAGGTTAGGGTTCATGTGTCTTGATTTTAGAGAAAGGAGTGAGGATTGGTGCCAGTCCCTAGATGTTGCTGATAATAGCATAACTCACCCTTCTCTCTTATCTCTTTGTCTATGACATGTGGGGGAAGAAAGCACTTAGAGCAGACACAAGTGATAAACAATATAAAAGTATTAAAAACCCTAACAGTAGTTATGCTGCTATAGGTTTAGGCTGCTGGAGGACATAATGACCACTTTCACCCTCTTCATTGTAAAGATCAGAGGTCAAGCTTGAGTCATATGCAAACCATATGCAGTTTAGTATTCATTTAGAGTCAAAAACAAACAACATTTTGGACAAAATACAACTAGAGTCTCTAGTCCTACATCAACATGTCAGTTGGATTTTTAACCTTGGGAATATGAGTAAAGTCATAGATCATAAAAAGGGACTTCTACATTCAGTCCAAGTTGGGTTTAAGACCAGACTCAAGACTTTTAACAGGTCCAAGTAAAGTAAATGGGTAGTTTTTGTCAGTTCATAAAATGTACTTTTTGAATATGTTTTTCAATCAGTTTAATCATTGCCAAACCAGGTGTTGGGAGAACAACAAAAACATGTAATTATTTTGTACCTGACTCGCCCTTCAGCCCAGGAAACCCAATCAGTCCTGCAACAGATCAGAGAAGTTTTTATTGTTTCACACATTGGTTTCCATGATTCATTGGATAACAAGACATGGTAAAACAAACCCGCAGATATGGAAATGTCCAATGACGTCTTGAGTTGCATTATTTGCTGTTATTTCAGCTTTTAACTTTGTTCTCTCTTTTCTCTTCCTAGAAGCTACACCTGGCCTGACTCTGTGTCTACCTGTGACACCTTTCTGGAGAGGGGTATCGTCTGAGCTTCTGCTGGCAACAACTTAATGCTCACCTTCTACAGATGATCCACATGGCCCTGTCTTTCAGTGTTTAACCCTTTCTCTCTCCTAGACATGGCTACTGACTGAGCTTCTACTGTAACTAACTCTATGTGCTCTCTTTCAGACTCTAACCTTGAAAACTGGATCAGAGTTTATCTGTTCTTTCTTTCTAGATGAAACGACTAAAGGAGCTACATCCATTAACATTTACTTTTCCTTCCCATAGAAAGTACTCCTGGATCAGTGCTTCTTTGTTCTCTTTGTGTCTCTGCTCTGTTCTCTCAAACCTCCAGTCGGTCGTGGCAGATGGCCGCTCACACTGAGCCTGGTTCTGGTTCTGCTGGAGGTTTCTTCCTGTTAAAAGGGAGTTTTTCCTCTCCACTGTCGCTACATGCATGCTCAGTATGAGGGATTGCTGCAAAGTCAACACCAGTGACTGTCCACTGTCTCTACATGCTCATCCAGGAGGAGTGAATGCTGCAAGTCACTGACTGGATGCAATCTGCTGGGTTTCCTTAGATAGAAAAACTTTTTATCCAATTTGAATAAATAACTGAATCTGACTGAACTGTTCAATGATTACGATTAATAGGAATGTATGAACCTGACTGTTGTGAAGAACCTTGAGACAACATGTGTTTGGAGCTATATAAATAAACTGAATATAATTGAATTGAATAGAACAGATTTGCTCCACTACAGAATGAAAACCAGGAAAATGATCCATCTTCTGAGAACAATAAAAGGTTTGAGAACAACCTTCATTCTAAACAGTCTTCTCCTAAGCTGCCAGAGAAAAAGCGCCTCACCAGACCAAGAACCTTAATAGTGGGCAACACAGCTGTGGATGGGATTAAAAACTTCTGCAACAAGAAAAACACAGAAGTTCTGATTGGTACCAGTAACGTGGTGTCTGATATCTCAGAGAATATTCTTGCAATCACAGAAAAGCGCCTGTCTCTAGAAAACCTTATTATACACTGTGGAGCCATGGATGACGTGGCTAAGAAAAAATCAGAAGGACTGAAGGAGGATTTCACTCGTCTTCTGAATATTGTTGGAGGTCTCAATATCAAGGTGTTTCTCAGCGGACCCTTTGCACCGATTTTCTATGGAGATGAGATTTTTTCCAGACTTCTGATGATTAATAAGTGGTTGAAAAAAACATGTGCTACTACACCTGTGAACTTCATCGACAACTTTAATATTGTTTGGGAAAAAAGACAACTCTTCAAGCAAGATGGTTTCTGTTTGAACAAGCCAGGAGTCAGACGTCTCACATTTAATCTCTTCTATTCAGTAAATAATCTGCCAGCAGCTTCGACCTTCAGCAGAGAACATGGAGTATCAACAACAATGATAACGCTTCCTCCAACAGCTCCAGCAGAAACAATCAGCCAGTTGGCTGAGAAAGAGAGGTCATCACAAAAGGTCTCCCCGTCAAAATCCCCCCCATTATACCCCCCTCACCCCAGACCCCGACCCAGACCCAGACCGCACAGAACTCTCCCATCTCCCCACTGAGCCCGCTTTTTATTTTACTGGATTCTGATAACATGAAAGGAGCTCTTAAGATCGGGACCCAAATGGTTCTGACATCTTCTCCATTCAACACCCCCCCGTGTCCGAGGCCCTGCTACTAAACCAACATCTTCCAAATGCTGCAGACCTCCACCACCTCCTAATCTATCTCCTCCTAATCAGGACCTTCAAATCACTTCTCTGTGATACAGTCTGGGCCCCAGTGGTAACTCTATCAGAAATGATCATGTCCAGGAAAAACTTGGGCCCCTAATAGGAGATAGTTGTAAAATCTCTGTGCTTATATGTGAAAGAAAGAAGAAAGCTAAAAGGATAAGAGACAGTAATAAACAATCAATAAAAGCCATAAACTGTCAGGTACAACCAGACACAGAGTTAATATCAGCAACTAAGTCATATAAACTGGCTTTACTGAACATTAGATCTCTGTCAGGAAAATCATTTTTAATCATTGACTTCATCACTGACCACGATCTTAATATTATGTTTTTAACAGAAACATGGTTACATTAATTTAATGAAGCTCCCATTCTGATAGAGGCGACGCCTCCAAACTACAATTTTCTTTGTGAGAGCAGACAGCAAAGAAAAGGTGGAGGGGCCACTTTGTTTAAAGATTTATTAGAGGGTAAAAAAGTATTTCTGGGCAAATTTGACTCTTTTGAATATTTGGCTCTCCAGGTAAAGAGCCCGGTCCGAACCATGTTCTGGAATATTTCCAGGCCTCCTAAGTCCAAAACAAACTTTATCAGTGATTTTAATGAACTTTTATCTGTGATATGTGTTGATTATGACTGTTTAATTATTGTGGGAGACTTCAACATTCACATGGACAATCCTGAAGACAGAAGTCACACTTTTTTATCTGAAACATACAGAGCCCACGAGGCAACATGGGGGGATTTTTTCTTTTGCGTCCCCACGCAATACTTTTGCGTTTGCTCGCAAAAGTTGTTAATCACCTTGAGAAAGCGGTGCATTTTGCAACAGAAGCACATTTGACAAACTGCTCACAAAACAAACAGCACAGATATGGCATTAATATAGTTTATTTGTCATATGCAGGTTAACACGCAGTCAACAATGCGATTAAATGTTTAGGATAAGAAGAACCGTTCAAATCATGATAAAAACATAAAAGGCATGCAAAAAAAGTACACATCATGCAGCAGTAATTAGCAAAAAAGTGTCAGATGTGCAGTATTATTGTCCAGAGTTCAGCAGTTTGACAGCATGTGGATAATAACTGTCTTTAAGTCTGATTGAAGATCCTTTTATTTATGGCCGATTTCAAAATAAAACTCAATAAATCTCTAAACGGGTCTCCCACAAAGTATTGCGAGATAACGCAAAGACTATTGCGTGGGAACGCAAAAGAAAAAAATTCCCCCATGTCCCCTGGCGGGCTCCGTAGAAAGGAACTTTTTACAGTCAAAGTGAATATTGAAGTGTTTGCAGCTGTATCCTACGTCTGACGTCATTACGTAACCAGTCTCGCCCGAGGCACTCCCACTGACGCCGACCACTTGTGCCACCGACATTTCTTCTGAGCATCAACTCTACTGTCAACGAGACTGAGATTGAACAGTAAGTGAATAATAATGGCAATAATTTTTACAGTGAAAATGATTAATTTCTTTAAGAGTGGCTGAACCCAGGAGTTAGTTTTCATTTGTTTAATCATGGCTCCTTAAATACCGGTCTATGAAATGTGACTAAGCTAGCGACTACCACCCACCCCAAGTAAAAAATGAATAAAGGGTGTAAAAAAAAACCAAATAATACGTTTTCTAGCATAAATTTGAAACATTTATTGCTCCAAAGCATTTGTTAGTGTGAATTAGCAGCGCTGTTCAAGTCTCAACTATTCAGTCAATGATGGAGACCGCAGGGCTTTTTTTTAGTTTAAACCTAAAGGAACTTAAAGAGCTGAAAACTAAAGGTCATTTATGTTTATAGCGACCAATGTTGCATTTGGTGTGGGACTATAGACGTCATGGTCAGCTGCAGGTGAAACTTCAGTTCTGGCATGACTTGGTTATTCAGGGGCTGCCTGCGTGTTCTGGTGACGAGGTGCTCGACTGCATTAATGCGCGGGAGCGGCTCAGGTGTTGCTGGGTACCTGGTGTTATTCCCAGGTGACCAGACATGACTTCAGATCAGGAACCTAGACCATGCGGACAAGCCGGTGTTTTTTAAGGGTCTCCTGGACGTTATGGAGATGAACATGTGGGTAACTCCAAGCTAATTTAATCTGCTGCTGCAGTCAGTGAAGCCATTTCTGTTTTCTGTTGCAGCTTACAGGTGACATGACAGAATACGCACAATATCCCACGCTAAGAATCCATCATTTTTCTTAAAAAACAAAACATGAAGTGTAGAATATAAACTATCTATGTGTGTAACTGGAATGGGCTGATAGAGGTCATAAATTAGTGAAGGACAGGGGAGCAGCGGATGGGGGTGAAGGAGATGAGATGAGTCTGCAGGAAGTAACAACAGGAAGCACTCCTTATTTGGACATAAGGAACTGTCATGTTGTACAACTAAGTGATATGATATATGTAAAAAAGGAAATGTTGAACACACCCTGGAGATTTAATAAAACGAGCTGGAAGCAGAGAGAGAGCAGAGTTGTTGCTCGCAGGTGTTTGGCTGGAGCATCATCTCTCTCACTCTGTGCAGAGGTGAACATAAGCTGATTGTATTTTGTGTTTATTTCACTCTTTTGAAACCTGGACCCAAATCAACGGACCCGGGGAAGCAGAGACGGCTTCGACAACTTGGGGGTCGTCGTCTGGGATTAGTATGATTAAGTAGGGTTAGAGGCCCTGGTAAACCTGACGGTGATAACAAGGACCGGCCACTGAAAACAGGCTCCTGGGGGGAGGATTTGTTCTGGTGTCTTGAGGGTTGATTAGAGAACCTTCAATTGGACCGGGAACTCGGGACATAGCGTGCCATACGTCCCGGTCGGCCAGAACTGAATGAGTGAGTGATTGAGATAACGCATTAAATATGTATTTTAGAAAAAAAGGATGTTAGTTGTCATAAGATGGAAGGTGAATTTTATAGAGAAATAGATAATAGTGGATGGGGACAGAATGATCCATGGAAGAGCATAGAGAACCAGCTGCTAATAATAAAAGCTGCTATTAAAAAATTACATGAACATAAAGAGGAGCAGAAGTTGGTTAAACGGATGGATTCTAAAGTAAATGAAGAATTGTCAAAAGATGGAAAGAGCAAGACAGATAGAGAGAATGTTGGCAAGTGGTTCTGGTTGAAGATGAATAAATCAAAACAGGACAAAGAGTTGGCTGATAAACAGTGTAGAGACAGCAGGTGGTTGGGAAGAGGAAAGTGGAAAGAGATGAAAGATTTTGGTCACAGATGGGTTTGCTGTGGTAGGATACTGATCATGCTATGACTGAGAAAAGAGACAGATTAAAGATAGCAGTACAGTTGAAATGCCGCCACATTATACACATCCCACTCCCCCGACTCCTCACCCCGCAGGCTTATACCCCACGTTGCAAGTTACTGGGGGACACGTGAGCGTGTATGATCTCCCGCCAGTAACTACCCAGTCTCCTCCTGGTCCATCACCGCCTGCTCCCTCCTCCTTCTCCGCCCCCGTCTCTCTCAGCTCACATTCCAGTGCTGAGTCTGAACTGTCCTCTGGAGGTTCATTCATTTCACAGGATCCACTAACTGACCCATTTGCTGACCGGGTATTACGGGACAAATTGCAGCCAGCTTCTGGCCCAATAAAGTGTTCCACCCCGTATATTTCCCATTCACCTAGTGATGTGGAATTGGTCACACCTCTGAAACCAGATGTAACCGAGGGCTCAGTTAATATGTCAGTGTCAGAGAAATGGGTAAAAGAAGAACCACTGACTGCAGTAACTTATTATGACGCTGCTATGCAGGCACCACCTATTACAGTACAGAATCAGTTACCGATTGAAAATGAGGAAATTATGTCATCTTCCTCAAACCCAATGCCACCAGTACCTGAGGCTACTCCTCCCCCTGCTGGACATGGCTATAACATGAGAACCTGAACCCAGCCCAAACCTTCTTATACGGGTCCACTGTTCCAACAACAATTTGGAGGAAACAGATACAAACCATTCACACTGGGAGATCTCACCACTTTGTGTGAGAAACTTCCCCCGATCACAGAAGGTGCATCTATATGGTTACAGACACTGGACTCCCTGACAGCAGGCACCACGTTAGCTCTAGGTGATTACAGGGCCATTGCTGGACGATGCATGAAGCCACACAGCTGTAGGGACATAGAGCTTGTTGCGGGTATAACAACAGCACCAGATGGGGACCCATTTACCTTCTTTGACATTCTCCTCGCAACGCCCACTGTGGCTGAATGCCTTGAGGCAACAGCAATTGTCCTGTCACATTTGGCTAAAAAAGGCTACAAGGTTAGCAAACCCAAACTCCAAATCTGCAGACGCCAGGTTGACTTTCTGGGCAGAGTTGTTTCCCAACCAGCTCACCAATCTGCAGTTTTGTCCCACCGAAAACCACTCCTGGTTAAGGACATGTTGTCTTTCCTAGGACTCACAGGGTATAGCAGATCTTTTGTGCCCGGCTACACCGATCTCACTGCACCCCTTAGAGATCTTGTCAAAAAATAGGGCATGAGAAACCTCACTGCCCCGCTTGAATGGACCAGAGAAGCTGAAGAAGCGTTCATTAACTTAAAAACCAGCCTCTCGCAAGCTACACATTTGGCACATCCAGATTACACGTTGCCCTTCCAGTTGGATGTTTCTATAACAGCACACACACCATTTGCTGTGTGTGCTGTTATAGAAAAAAGGGGGAGTTAGGACAGTCCTCATGTATATAAGTGTAATTTTGGGCAATATGGAACAAAGACATCATGAGTGCACCCGACATGCAGCAGGGAGGGCTAAAATAATCCAAAAAACAGCTCATGTAGTGATGGGACACCCTCTTAATATATTGACATCACATGGTGTGGTGGCCTTTGTGAACTCTCAGGCTTTCACACTCTCACCACTGAGACAACAGAGGCTGAGTAAGGTGCTGGAGGCGCCAAACATCACATACACACATGAGGGAATAAACATGGCAGACAGAATGACATCAGGAGAACCACATGTCTGCACAGAAAAAGTGGAGTTCAAAGAAAAAATCAGACCAGATCTACAAAGTACATCCCTAACAGACGTCCGAAACCTGTACACAGACGGGTGCTGCTTCAGACATAACACAGAAGGACTTAAGGCAGCATACACGGTGGTGGAAGACACAGGGACAGATTTTGTCACAGTACAGGCAGAGGAACTGACAGACACACAATCAGTGCAGAGATCAGAGGTTTTGGCTGTAATAGCTGCTCTGGAACTAGGAGCAGGACAGAAGGTTAACATTTACATAGATTCTTCATACGCTGCAGGAGCAGTACATGTAGAACTTAAACAGTGGCTGAGGACAGGATTCAGAACTGCCGGACAGAAACCCATTAAACAGGAAATGAGAAAGTTGGCTGAAGCTTTGTTGCTCCCTCAAGAAGTAGCCGTCATTAAATGCAAAGAACATGACAGCAGTAACACCAGAGTAGCACAAAGGAACCAGGCAGCTAAACAGTGTGCAGGATATCAGCCCAGGCCCATAATGCTGTGTTCAGAAGCAGGGTGGACACCAGAACCCACCCTGGAAGAAGTAATGAAATTACAACAGGGGGCCTCTCCCGAGGAAAAATCAGTTTGGAAGACATGAGGAGGCTCACAAGATCAGAATGGTCTCTGGAGAAGCCCAGACAGATGTCCCATCTTGCCACCAGGTCTTACTAAAGTAGCTCTAGAAGAAGCACATGGAGTAGGACATGTGGGAACAACGCAAATGTTGAAAAATCTTGAACACTGGTGGCATCCTTTTTTGAAACCAATGGCAGTGCATTGGATTAATTCATGTGAGATGTGCAGGCAGTTCAATACCAGACCAACCTTGAAGCCAGCACCTGGAAAGTTCCCAGTAGACCCAATAGCAGGAAAAGAGGTTATCATTGATTATACAGACATGACTGAGAGAGTAAATCGGTTCAGATATCTATTGGTGTGTGTGGATGCATTTACTGGATGGCCGGAGGCGTGGCCTACAAAAAAGGAAGACAACAAATCTGTGGTGAAGTGTTTGATAAATCATTATATCCCTAGACACGGTTTTCCAGCTAAAATAAGGTCTGACAACGGAACACATTTTAAAAAATGAGGAACTCAAGGAAGTGGAAAAATTTCTGGGACTGAAACACTCATTTGGTTCTGTGTACCATCCACAGTCACAGGGGAAGGTTGAAAGAATGAATCAAACCCTTAAAACCAAATTGGCTAAGATCTGTGCACAGTCCAAAATGAATTGGGTTACAGCCTTACCATTAGTTCTGATGTCTATACGGAGTTCTATAAATCAGAAACATGGTTTGACTCCACATGAGCTGCAAACAGGGAGGTCATTTCCAGGTCCACAAACAAGGTTACCGTTTCTCACTTAGTGTGAACAATCTATGTCTCATCGTGATTATTACAGATCTCTCCAAACAGATCCCAGCAGACCCAGAGACCAGGGTCGGAACCACCACCTCGGAAGCCGAGTGGGTCCTCCTGAAAGTCATCAAAAGAAGGTGGCCAGAGCCAAGGTGGACCGGTCCATTCCAGGTCACAGAGAGGACAACCCATGCAGTCAGGCTGAAGGGCAAAGGTGCTACTTGGTATCACTGGAGCCAGTGTGCAGGAGCAGAACCACCTCAACGATCCCTTTCTCAGGTCCTGGAAGATCTGAGTGAAAACACAGGAGAAGACAATCTCACTTCTCTCACCCAAGAAGGGGCAGAATAATCCCCGGGTGAGAGAAATTAGCTCTAGGTCAGTCTACACCTGAGAGCTGAAGACAGACGTTTTACAGGTGGTACAGTAATATTTTTACTTATTTCTATTTATTCTTAGAAGTACTTGGTTGAAGGACATCTTAGGGTGTGAACTCTTGAGAGTTCAAAAGGGGGGGTTGTAGAATATAAACTATCTATGTGCGTAACTGGAATGTGCTGATAGAGGTCATAAATTAGTGAAGGACAGGGGAGCAGCAGAGGGGGTGAAGGAGATGAGATGAGTCTGCAGGAAGTAACAACAGGAAGCACTCCTTATTTGGACATAAGGAACTGTCATGTTGTACAACTAAGTGATATGATATATGTAAAAAAGGAAATGTTGAACACACCCTGGAGATTTAATAAAACGAGCTGGAAGCAGAGAGAGAGCAGAGTTGTTGCTCGCAGGTGTTTGGCTGGAGCATCATCTCTCTCACTCTGTGCAGAGGTGAACATAAGCTGATTGTATTTTGTGTTTATTTCACTCTTTTGAAACCTGGACCCAAATCAACGGACCCGGGGAAGCAGAGACGGCTTCAACAGAAGTTATTTATGTCATTCATGCTTATGCTTGTAAACATCTCTCCCTCCAACCCCCTCCTCTCTTCCCTCTTCCTTCAAGCTTGGACCGAAGAATCATCGAGCCTCGAAGGTGAGTCATACGAAGGAATAGCAGACTCCATCACGTCTGTCACATGTGCTCAGTGTGAACCTGCTTTCATCTGTGAAGACCACAGGGCACCAGTGGTGAATTTGCCAATCCTGGTGTTCTCTGGCAAATGCCAAGCGTCCTGCACGGTGTTGGGCTGTGAGCACAACCCCCATTTGTGGACATCAGGCCCTCATACCATCCTCATGGAGTCGGTTTCTAACCGTTTGCGCAGACACATGCACATTTGTGGCCTGCTGGAGGTCATTTTGCAGGGCTCTGGCAGTGCTCCTCCTGTTCCTCCTTGTACAAAGGTGGAGGTAGTGGTCCTGCTGCTGGGTTGTTGCCCTCCTACGGCCTCCTCCACGTCTCCTGGTAGAGCCTCCAGGTTCTGGACACTACGCTGACAGACACAGAAAACCTTCTTGCCACAGCTGGCATTAATGTTTCATCCTGGATGAGCTGCACTACCTGAGCCACTTGTGTGGGTTGTAGAGTCCGTCTCATGCTACCACGAGTGTGAAAGCACCACCAACATTCAAAAGTGACCAAAACATCAGCCAGAAATCATCGGTACTGAGAAGTGGTCTGTGGTCCCCACCTGCAGAACTACTCCTTTATTGAGTGTCTTGATAATCACCAAAGATTTCCTCCTGTTGTCTTTTTCATTTGAACAACAAGATGTGAAATTAATTGTTAATCAGTGTTGCTTCCTAAGTGGACAGTTTGATTTCACAGAAGTTTGATTTACTTGGAGTTTTATTGTGTTGTTTAAGTGTTCCTTTATTTTTTTCAGCAGTTTATGTTTTAGATGTTCTTTAGAAATATTATGACCTTGACCTTCACAGAACTAAAAGATTCAAACTCTGGGTTCCAGCAGCATCTTCCTCTGAGCTTGAAGATCTTCTGAACTAAACTGCACTATCATCTCTTGGTGGAAACCCAGAATTGCAATCTTAAAGTTCTTTGATGCACAGATCAGCACTGTGAACAGAACCACTGTAGAAACACCTAAATATTTTCACATTCTGGTAAAGGTTTTTATGATGTGGTGGAGGACAGGCTGAGAAGTCTCCAGCAGCTCCTCTCCATCAGTATGTTGGAGTAGCTGTGAGGAAGGCTGACTAAATACAAGTGACCTTGGTTTCATCAGGACCATATAACATAGAATCAGCTATAGGTTGGATTAATGCCGTTATTAAATCAAATTGTAAAAATGTGACATTATTTATGGAAACATATGTGAATGATTCATCATGGTCTCATTTTTCCATGAAAAACTTCAGAGTTTAACAGGAATGTGGAGGATTTGTGTTATTCAGAGTGAAACTATCTCTTTGATTTGACTCATTTTACACTTAAAGAGGCAGAAAACACTATTATTGGATTTGTTGTAAAATAATAAAGATTCTGATTTTTCAGCATAAAAAGGCTGCAACTGAATCAAAAACACTGACGGAGAAACTCAAAAGACTTTCTGCTAATATCTGCGTAGCAGAAACAAGAACACAAGGCAGATGCAGGGAGAATGGAGGTTTTCCTTCAAAGAGACTTTCCTCAGTCAAAAATGTGTGATTCAAATATGATTTCTTATAGATCCTCATGAGAAAGATACAGACTCCTCTGCTCCTCTTCTCCAAGAAAGTGATGTGTTCATGTTCTGATCCGAGATGGCGGAGCGGTCCATGGTGCTAGTCAGCTTGAACTTGCCAAACCAGCGACTCGTGTCTCTAAAAGATCCATTATTAGTGTGAAAGTTCTGACTACAGGCTTAAACTTCCACCCATGTTCACAACTGAGCCTTCTGGGATCAGCATCAGGATCCAGCAGATCAGTTCCTACTGGTTATGGATCGGCAGGAACTCACCTGTAAGGTCTGTCTATAAAAAGAAGAACCTCTCTGTGGTGCAGCAGGGGGAGCCCACAGCAGAACTCCTTTCATCAGACAGGAAAATGAGCCAAAAAACGAACAGCCTAGCGTGCGAAAACTATAATCAGGATTAGAAACTTGTAACCCGTGAGTGGCAGGACTTTCTGGGACCTCAGATGTAAGGATTTATGTATCTACAGGTTAAAGAGAACCTTTAGGTCCAGTTTGGAAAGAAAAACTCAGAACTAGAATATGACTGAAGTGATCACTTTCTGCACTCGGGGCTGCAAACAGAGCTAGGAATCATCAGGAATCATCTAAATCCCAGTGTAATCTGATAATCTGAGGGAAAAGAGCCTTTTTATCCAACAGGATGAAGCATCATTTCCATTTTCAGGGGTTTTTGGTTTCATGTCTCCCAGGCTGTGGGGGGAGCAGTCAACTGAAAACATGAACAGAAACAAGAAGGAACAAAAGGACCAATTAGTGTTTATGGATCTAAAACCTGAATGACTAGTTTCCATGGCAACGTTTCAGCAGCTGCTTCCCAAAGGAACCAGGAACTTTCTCAGCATCACTCTGGGATAGCTCAGAGGCACTTCAGCAGCTGTCTGTGTGTGTGTGTGTGTGTGTGTGTGTGTGTGTGTGTGTGTGTGTTAGATCAAACAGACCATCAATCACTCTCAGAGTCTTTAATCTTCATCTTTCAGTGTGAAGAACTTCCCATTTCAAACCAACCAGTCCTCTCCTCTTCCTCAGACTTCATCACACTCAGCTAGTAGCTGTCCATACAACCATTAACCAGCAGGTGGAGCCAGAGCCAGCTCTTCTTCTGTCAGTTGAAACGACTGAACATCATTAAAAGGTCCACAGCAGCTTCATCACATGCAGTGATGAATACGAGTCCACCAGCAACTGACCATGATGGCTCCACCCCCTGAGCTCCAGCCAATCATATGTCAGACCACAGGATGGCTCTGCTGCTCTTCTCCACGCTGGCGACAAACGTTCCTGACGGCGACCATGACACTGAGTTGATGGCAGAGCTGTAGAACAATGAGATTAATATTAATAACTGCAGCAGGTCAAAGTTCAGGCTGCAGTTCTCTGACCCGCGTGAACAAGTTTCAGTTCAGGTCTTACCTGTGGTTTCGGTCCAGAGTTCGGTCCAATTTCCCTGTCAGTACGTTCCAGATGTACAGAGCACCATCTGCTGACCCTCCGGCCACATAGCTGCCATCAGGACTGACCAGAGACCCAGACAACTGGTTTAGTTTGTGTCCAACAGTCAGAACAGTTCTGATGTTTTACTGAGAGGAACTCACCTGAAGGTAACTCTGGTCCAATCAGCTCCACACTTGAAGCCCTGGGCACTGAGCACACACACGGAGTCCACATCAGACATGATGATGACAATGATAACAGCTGTGATGAAGGATCTGCCAGTTTTTAACTTCCAGTTTAACTTCAGGGGTCACGTGATGCTTGGAGCTTCCTTGAAGCCAGGTGAGCTCACCTGAAAGTCTGTCGGATGGCGTTGCTGCGTAGGTCGATGATCTTCAGCACATCGTCTCTAGAGCAGGTCAGCAGCTCACTGCGGTCGTGGTTCAGGTCCAGAGACGTGACCCGACCCAGCAGCTCCATCTCCTGCACGATGCTCTCCGCCCTGACGACCCGACGAGCACAATCAGGAGACGCATGTGAAGCCAGGACATGCACACAGACAGGATGCACTCAGGTCATAATCGCATAAAACTTTAACAGCAAACATGGACTTCCTGTTTGTTCCAACAGAAACATCTCAACTTAATAATGAACCAATCATTGTCTTAGGAGTTGATCCGATCTCTGATCAGAACCCACCTGATGTCCCAGAATCGGATTTTCTTATCGAAGTGGCCGCTCATGACACACTGCTCCGTGCACACAATGTCATTGCAGCTGGAGCCGGCAAAGACCGTCTTCATACCTGCACAGGTGAGAAGAGGAAGGGACAAATGAGGAAACAGGTGGGGGCAGGTTTTACAGGTCAGGTAGAGGACAGGTGTGACAGGTGTGTGGACAGAGTCCCCAACACCTGTCACACCTGCAGCAGCTGACCAATCACGTACAGACTTTGCTGCGCAGGTCCCACAGTTTGAGCGTGCGGTCGTAGCTCCCAGACACAATGCGGGCGTTGTCCAAAAGGAAGCGAGCTGACAGCACCTTCCCGCTGTGACCCGTCAAAGTGTGCTGGACAGGTACAGGTAAACATCAGACAGGTGAGGACGAGGGAGGATTACTCTGCTCAACACAAACACCTGATGTATGGTGGTTTAGTGTCATAGAAACAGAACGTTTAAGGTAAACAGGTGTAACACTGACTCCTCCTGCTATTGGTTGATTGGCTCAGAGTTTGAGATCATGATTAAAGCCAATCAGAAGCAACCATCTGAAGTTGGCTTCACCTCAGCTGCTTGTTGTGACTCACCCTCAGTCTGTAGTCGTCCACAGTCCAGATTCGACTGGCGAAGTCATTGGAGGCAGCGAGGAGGTAGGAGCCCTGATACACACACAGGTCAACAGAGTAGGTACCCAAGGTAAACACAGCTAAAGAACCAGCAGGACCTCAGAGACTTACAGCGGCGTCGAACTCGATGCTGGTGATCCCTGCGTTGCTGCCGGTCAGAGCTCCTTTAGCCTCACAGCGACCTGAACACACACAGTAACACCGCGTTTGATTGGAGGAAGTGAACCAGCTTAGTTGGTCATTGCTCAGTCAGTGTTCAACGCCCTGTAATCATTCCTGGATCAGGCGTGTTCGCTGAATTTACTCAGTTATTAGTCCGACTGCTGCAGGAGCCCAGATGAGTCTGGCAGCTCTGGTTAATCTGTTCAAACAGCACCGGCTGCATCTTGCATGTTTCTGTGTAATAATTAATTAAAGATCAGATTCAGAAATAAGCTTCAGCTCAACATGAATTGGAACTGAGCTGCTGTGGGTGGAGTCAGTCTCAAGCAGGAAGTTGGAGAGGTCTCTGCTTGACCCTCCTTTATTACAAGAGCAGAAATGTGACGTTACTGATTAACAGTGACAGACACGAGGGACCATTGGCTGAAAGACACCTGCATCGCTCTGAAACCCAGCTTCTATGAAGGAACTATCTGCCTTTTTCTGTCATCTGTATGTTGGCAGAAATAAATCTCCTAATGCTTTTGACGTCTTCCTCTCATCTGAAAGCAGGTCGGGGGGCAGACACCTCCTCCAGCTCCTCTGAGGGAAACCCGAGGCGTTCCCAGGCCAGCTGGGAGACAAAGTCACTCTGGAAATTTGAAGGTTGTGTTTGTTCCTCCAAGTTTGATCAAATATTGAGAATAATTGTCTTGGCTTAATGATCATTTTCAGACATGTGATGGCTAACTGTTAAGAAAGAACATAACCCCAAAGCCAACCACCTACTCCCTATTAGCCTGTAATCTGATTACTTTCTTTGTAATGTAATCAGATTAGTGTAGCGATGAAGGTCTCAGCTTGAAAACTTGAGATCAGCTCCGTCCTCCTCCTCCTGACGCCCCATACTGATTAGTCATGTTGGATCAGCATCACTGAGAGGCCGCAGGTTCTCAAGTCAACCTCTCAGTGATGTCACATCCTGTGTGATGTCACATCCTGTGTGTCAGCAGCTGCTGGGCCCATGGCTGCATGACTGGAGCATGATGGGAGCAGAGAGCGGGCTGCTGGGAGCCGGAGGCAGCAGAGGATTGTGGGAATCAGACCTTTTACTGTTCATCACTGACCTTCAGTTGGTGGGCGGGGTTCTGTGTTGAGGTATGACTGTGTGAAACTCACCTGCGACCACCTCCCACAACTTCACCCTGCGGTCCATCCCTCCGGTTGCAAGGAGCCGGGAGCCGGGGCTGAATCTAACAGTGTTCACCTCTCCATCGTGGGCTTCCTGGGAAACAGAGACAGGTTTGGTGCTTCTGACCTCAGACTATAAACACATAATTGATCATGTGACCGTGTTCAATGGCTGCTGGTCTTCAGGTAAAGACAATGTTTGCCTGGTTAAAATCTGATCAGCGGTCTTGCTGTCAGGTTCTCTGGGCTCAAAGGCGTCTGGGATGGACCGTAGCACAGTGAGAACATAGGTAGTTCCCCCAGAAGATGTGTGCAGGAAGAAGGAAGCAAAATAACAGCAGGAACTCTCAATGGTTTGGTGTCAATGGCAGAGTGGCTTCAAGAGTTCGTGGAGGGAATCTGAAGGTCACAGCAAGGGACTAGTCTGCACGGCCGTGGCTCAGGTGGTAGGAGTCCTGTAACCGGTGCGTTGCCGGTTCAAACCCCCGCTCTGTCTGTCTCAGTCGTTGTGTCCTTGGGCAAGGCATTTCAGCCGACTTGCCTGCCGATAGTGGTCAGAGTGGCAGCCTCACTTCTGTCAGTGTGTGAATGTGTGTATGAATGGCTGAATGTAGTGGAAAGCACTATTCAAGTTCAGACCATTCGCCTGTGTGTTGCAGGCCAGGATGCAGCAATGGATAAATATTAAGAGATGAAGACATAAAATAAAACTTGTTTGGTGCAGTCTGACAGGAATGAGGTTTAAGGAGGTGGACAATCTGTGCCTTGCTCAAAGACAGACATATAGAGGACTCTGTGACTCTGCTGCATCGTCGCAGAAACTCAACTGTTAAACTGAAGCTTCACCAGCCACCAGATGATCTTTGAGATCAGACTGCAGTTAACTGAACAGATCCAAACTGATCCAAACCAGGATCAGAACCAGACTTTGCTGTGAGTACATCTCACTGAGCATGTGCTCAATGAGGAATCCCAGCCCGCCGACCAGTTCCTGGAAGCGGTGAGGAATTGGTACAGAATAAATTACTCACAAAGACATGCAGCGCTGTGGACGGCACCCGAACTTCAGCACACCCTCCTGAAGGAGTCTCTGTGGTTTCAGGAGACGTGCCGAAGGAGTTGGCTGAACGACGCCTGCTGAGAAGGTGGGAGGAGAGAGGAGGAACAAGAGAACTGCTTTCAGCTGAGATTCCTGGTGGTTGGAACTTTAAACAATATTAAATATCAGTCAGCCAACTAAGAACAGCTGTAACTAATGTAGGAAGGTGAGACCTGTGAGGTACATACCCAAAGATGCTGGAGAAGGAGTCAAGCAGACCACCAGGAGGCTGCTGGGATGTTTTCCTGCTGAGCAAACACAGAAACACGGAAGTCAAAGATCTGCTATGTCTGTGTGTTTATCTGTCAGGAACCATCAGTGGTTTTCAATCTGATGTCTTCTGTCAGGATTCGCCTGCAGACTCAGGTCTCACCTGGGCGTTCTGCTGATTGGTCGGTTTGGGGATGTCTCCCCTGCTCCCTTTCCTCCATCATCAGCCAGCACATCAATGTCCTCATCCCTGAGGAGGACACAGAGACTGGGGTTCATCAACAGAACAGGACCTGGTGATCAGACCTGAGGTCAGATCAAGGATCAGACCCTTGATTATTCCAACCGAGAATCAAAGTGACTGACTGTTCGATGGGCAGCGGCTCCTTGGCGGCGTCTGCCAGCTCCTTCTGCAGTTTGGCTTGTCTGCGCCTGAAACACAAAGTGCAGCCATCACATCAGAGTTCAGAGGCTCCACCCCCTTCTACCACTGACGCCCCACCCACCTGGTGTCCTTCTCGTTCTCTGCGTTGAGCCGGTTGGCCTCAACAGCCTTCTCGGCCATCCAGCGGGACACCAGCTCCTGGTTGTCCACAGTGGTCTTCCTCAGTTTCTCCTCCAGGGCGGAGAAGGTGATCTGCAGGGCATCATACTCGTCCTTCAGTGTCTGATTGGCCAGCTCCAGCTCCTGCATGGAAACAGTCAGTTACTGTGGTCACATGGTAGGGTGATGTGAGGTCAGCACACATCGAGATGAAGGTCTCAGCTTGAAAACTTGAGATCAGCTCCGTCCTCCTCCTCCTGACGCCCCATACTGATTAGTCATGTTGGATCAGCATCACTGAGAGGCCGCAGGTTCTCAGGTCAACCTCTCAGTGATGTCACATCCTGTGTGTCAGCAGCTGCTGGGCCCATGACTGCATGACTGGAGCATGATGGGAGCAGAGAGCTGGCTGCTGGGAGCTGGAGTCAGCAGAGGATTATGGGAATCAGACCTTTTACTGTTCATCACTGACCTTCAGTTGGTGGGCGAGGTTCTGTGTTGAGGTATTAATAGCCTGAAAATGTTTTGTTCAAGATAAATCGGACCTATAGTGAAGTTTGGGCCTTTATTGTGAAACCCTTTTCTCCACATTGTCAAAGCATCTGGGTATGGAGGTCCATTTGGACACCAGCTTCTCATCTATGGCCACTGGAGAAAGACACGACACCAACAACCCCTCCCCCACTTCTCCATATAATAATTAACCTTTATTTCCTGATTTGCAGGTGGGGCCCATAAAAAATGAATTATTTTAACAATAAACAATATTTACTATCAGACACTGGCGCTATAATAACGGACTCAGCCTGAACAGAACGCAGCAGCTGACATACCTGCAGGCTGCTCCTCAGCTCCCGACAGTCTCCCTCCAGGCTGCCGATCTGCTGCTGATACTCCAACATCCTGAAAGGAGATGACCTATCAGCTGCTGCAGGTGATCACACTCTGATCGGTGTGTGTGGGCGTGGTCACTCACCTGGCCTCGTTGTTCTGGATCTCTCGATCCTTCTGCTGGATTTGGTTGTTGAGTTCGATCACAGTCTGAGCAAGCTGTAGGACACAAGCACATTACTGACCCGGACCACGTTTCAGAATCACTTCATCACACCATACTGCTTAAAACGCTCTGATATGAAACTTTACACTTGCCCACCTTAAACACCAGGACCACATTTATCTAAACTAACCAGAGGGATCCAGCTGCAGCTACTCTGTACCTGCAGGATCAGCAGGTGTGTCCTAAAGGGACAGATGGACGCCGACACACACCTACTTCTTATATAACCCCTGTTACATGCTCATCTGAAAGAGGAACACTAAGGAGCCTGATGAATACAGCAGGACCAACAGGAAGCAGATACTCCATCTGGGGAAGTGAAAACTAGTACCATGAATCAGAATGAGACCAGATGCGTCTCATATTATCTTTTACTGGTTTCCTGTGATTGCTTCACTGGAATCAAACATGAAATAAAATGGGGCAGAAAACTGCTGCAACTGAAACCTGACACCTCAGCAGTCGACTGAGGGAGGCACCGCCTCCAACAGAGATAATCCAGAAACACCTGAGATGGCCTTATTCTGATTCTCAGAGCAGAGAGACCAAAAGCGCAGGGATGCCCACGTTTACCTGAATGTCTCACAGACAACACTCAACAGCTTTCCACACACAGCTAACAGAAAGAGGACAGGAGACATCACTTCCTGTGACAGGTGTGGATGACTCACCTCTCCTCGTTTCTTGTGCAGCTCGGTCAGCTCCTCCTGATGGCGAATCCTCATCTGAGCCATCTCCTGCTGCAGGGAGTCACTGCGGGATGAGTCCAGGGAGCTGAGATTGGACGGGGACAGAAGATGAGGATAAACAGGGGACAGAAACCCTGTTAAACAGGGAGTCTCTACTGCAGGATGTCTCACCTGGCCTCGTGTCCCCTCTGGACATCATATTTGTCCGTCTGATATCTTTCAGTGAGGACGGTCTGTAGGTCGGACTTCTCCAAGAGACGATGGTCTAAAACACAAGCAGCATCGATGACTCACTCAGAGTCTTCACAGAAAGAGACACAGCGTGTCCTCAGGGTGTTCTGACTCACATTGGTGGACGATCTCCTCGAAGGTCTGTCTCTGAACTCGGTCTCTGAGCTTCAGCTGCTCTGAGATGTGTCTCTTCCAAGTACACTCAGCCCGCCGTTCTGCCATCACCACCTGGAACACCCACACCAATCAGTCAGACTGGATCCACCCACTGAGTGGTATGACACAGACTCAGAGACAGACAGGAAGATGAGCTCTGTCCTGGAGATGATGCTGGGAGTGATCAGAACCAGAGCATCAGTTCATTAAGTTCTGTCTTAACAAAAGCCATGGTACCGATCCATCAACCAATGACTGTAATCTAAACCTGCAGCAGAACTCCGGCATGTGCTGCAGGTACCTTCAGTTTAAACCCTGATCTGTTTCGAGAATTGAACACATAATGAACATGGAACCAATCAGCTCCACGGTTAACAGCTAATCAGTTTCTGTTCCTAGAACAGAGGCTCCAGGGCTGGTTCAGGTGCTTTTAAAGTTTGCAGAGATGGTGGATCCTCTGATCCGCTACGAGAACAGGAAACCTTTCTATGACGAACAATAACATGATCTCCTGGTTGTGCCGGCACCCATCTCAGTCACACAGAACTCAGTCGGGCTAAAACCAGAGTGAATCCTCTGTCCACACACCCACCTCTCTGTTCATGCATCAGCCAGAATCAGCTGCTACGTCACTGTCCAGGAAGCTGCTACAATGAGGGTACCATGGTAACAGACCCAGGTAGGAACTGGTTATCCTGAACTGGACCACAGTCTAGCAGGGCCGATCCAGTAACCACATGGATGGTTCAAGACCCAATTATTGATTAAATATGTAAACAAATTGATTCCCTTTATACATGTTATGATTTTCCTCAGAGGAAACTACGGAGGCCGAGAGGTTCTGCGCTCATTAACATCTTCATATAAGCATTTCTACTGAGAAACACGTGTTTAATCAGGTGGAGCTCAACTGACCAGCGGAAACCAAGCCAGAACCGAAACCAGAAGCAGGTGACCTGCAATTGGCGTCTAACAAATTGGAACAGCCTCATGTGATAGAGTCAGGTGGACCGAATCGGTTTGTTTTGGTCAGACAGAAACAACAGGAGAACCGCAGTTCGGTTCGGACCAGATTCCCGTTAAATTCCCGGCGAATCACAGTGACTCAACACGTTAGCATCATGCTAGCTGCAGAGCTCAGCGAGCTCCAAACGGAACCATCGCGACACTCACTGCCTATGCGCGCGTCCTAGTGCGCGGCTGGTTTCGCTGGGCTCTCCCCGCTCACGTCACTGCGGTCCGCTTACGGTTCGGAGTGTTTAAATGCCCTGTTTAGGCCCCTAACCAGAACTAAAACCACAAGCTGTCGCTGCTGCGCCATTTTGACTCCGACCGATACTTCCGGGAGAGGCGCAGCGTGACTACGTCAGAAAAGCGTCAGGATAACCTACTTCCTATCGACTTCTTGGCATAGACGTTAATACGCTGCATAGCTGAGTGGTTGATTCTGGTTTTAACAGTGAACTAGCAGAACTGTGGAAATATTCAATTCAGTTTATTTATATAGCTCCAATTCACAACACATGTCGTCTCAAGGTTCTTCACAACAGTCAGGTTCATACATTCCTATTAATCCTAACTATTGAACAGTTCAGTCAGATTCAGTTATTTATTCAAATTGGATAAAAAGTTTTTCTATCTAAGGAAACCCAGCAGATTACATCCAGTCAGTGACTTGCAGCATTCCCTCCTCCTGGATGAGCATGTAGAGACAGTGGACAGTCACTGGTGTTGACTTTGCAGCAATCCCTCATACTGAGCATGCATGTAGCGACAGTGGAGAGGAAAAACTCCCTTTTAACAGGAAGAAACCTCCAGCAGAACCAGAACCAGGCTCAGTGTGAGCGGCCATCTGCCACGACCGACTGGAGGTTTGAGAGAACAGAGCAGAGACACAAAGAGAACAAAGAAGCACTGATCCAGGAGTACTTTCTATGGGAAGGAAAAGTAAATGTTAATGGATGTAGCTCCTTTAGTCGTTTCATCTAGAAAGAAAGAACAGATAAACTCTGAGCCAGTTTTCAAGGTTAGAGTCTGAAAGAGAGAACATAGAGTTAGTATATAAATATAAATTGCTTATTATTAGTAGCTAAGACTAAGACATATTTGGGACTTTGCTGTTTATAGATTGATTTTTATTAGGAGTTTTAGTTATGCTTTTGATAGTTAGAAAAAAACCTTAACAGTAGCCTCTAGTATTATAGAGTCCAGTTTTTACACCATGAGTGTTTATTATTCAAGGTTAAAGCTTGCAGGTGTTTTCTGTCTGTATCGTGTGGAACCGGCAGTATATTGGGGAGGCATGGTACTCCTCTCTGTGCTGACCGAAACTTCTGATAACTATTCCACCCTGAAGATTCCTGAAGACGTGTGGGAAACATTTCTTTAATTAAATGATGAAATGTATCTCTGTTTCTTTGATACTGTTGCTGGGGAGACATCCACAGACAGAATGATTGTGTCTGTGTACTGCATAGCAGCGTGGGATATAAAATGTAATGTAACGCAGCCCCCAGTGAGACGACACACAGACGTTTCCAGGTACCAGTGTAAGTGTGATGTCTCCTCTCTGAATTCAGATTGGTTTTAATAAACTTGTGGAAACTACAACAGATCTCTGACTGAGGATTGTCCTTTAGGTGCCAAATAAAAAGAGTCGATGAGAGGTGAGGAGTAATGTAAGAGTTAACGGACGGCCAGTAAAGTTTTCCTACCTTGACAATCGAGTTAGCAAGTCACAACAATAACCAGGATTTAGTTAGATAGCTGAGTGGTTGATTCTGGTTTTAACAGTGAACTAGCAGAACGTAAACTGTTGTCCGAGTTACCTCACTCTGCTGGCGGTCAGACACCTCGGAGCTCCTCCGGTTCTTGGTCCCCAGAAGAGATCACACACTCTATCAAAAGACTCTTAAAGGAACGACTCTCAACCAGTTTCTAACTTTTAGCTCTTTTTAATCTAAATTAAGGCAGAGGAATGATTACAGAGATCAGCGCTGAGGCTCCCGTCTCAGACCGTCGCCGTCTGTTAGAGGATGAAGAGCCTCAATAGAAGGTCACATGTAGTTTTATATCTGGCTCTCCAATGTAATGGATGAGTGATTATCAGTAGACTATGTGTCACCATTGTGGTGTCTATCTGGTAGATTGTGTAGTAGAGGGTGTCCATACTTAATCTAAGTGTGCTGTAGGTTTTTAATCAACCCAGTTATACCAGCTGCTCCACTATCAACTCCAGTGCCCCAGCTTCAAGTCATTTATGACAAACCTTGTGCCATTTATCCTTGTACTGTATGTCTATGAGCTTCTTATCCTATTGTAACAAAAGGGAAGCATTAGAACTTATACTTTATTTCACTATGGTATAAAAGGGAAAAACAGCTATGAGTCATATTAATAAAGGTTATTTCTAACACTGTGTTTTAGCTAATAGACTTCAACTCTCCACCTGTGCCCCTCAGGGCTGTGTTCTTTCACCTCTATAATTTAGTTTATACACCACCAGAATGGATCAACCAAAGAACGACTGCAGACGCATCAGTTATGCTGATGACCCTCTGCCTGTGTCAACATGGAATTGAGAAGTTTAATATTGATTTTATTTTTGCAGTTAGTGGTTTGAGTCCCTCACGTTAAAAGATGAGCAAAGACTGGACACAATCGTAGAAATGTGCAGAAAATACCAGGGCAAAGAGCACCGACCCCCACCCCGAGAGCAGGAGTCACCGCTGATTTCCATGGGCTTCACTTTGGCCGGCTGCAGAGTCCGCGCAAGATGGCGGCCTAAGCAGTTGAACTTTAATACCGAAACCAACTTCGCTGCATAAATACTTTTAAAAGAAGGTAATGTTACCACTGAAGTTTTTGAAGACAACTGATGTACCAACCAAAACACTCTGAAAACTTTTTTTTGGATAAATCCACAACTTTTGAGAGCATTTTAGAACCCAAGCTACGGTCAAGGAGAAACTAGCTAACTAATTAGCCTCTAACTACTTAGCTAACAATGCCGTCTACAAGTATAGGAGGGAAGAGTTCCCTAGCAGAAGGAAAAATGGAAATCGACGCAGTCAAAGACAAAAGGTCTATTGAAGAGATTCACTCATATGCATGTCCCTCTAATGAAAGAGATGAATGTACAGGTCCTTCTCAAAATATTAGCATATTGTGATAAAGTTCATTATTTTCCATAATGTAATGATTAAAATGTAACATTCATATATTTTAGATTCATTGCACACTAACTGAAATATTTCAGGTCTTTTATTGTCTTAATACGGATGATTTTGGCATACAGCTCATGAAAACCCAAAATTCCTATCTCACAAAATTAGCATATCATTAAAAGGGTCTCTAAACGAGCTATGAACCTAATCATCTGAATCAACGAGTTAACTCTAAACACCTGCAAAAGATTCCTGAGGCCTTTAAAACTCCCAGCCTGGTTCATCACTCAAAACCCCAATCATGGGTAAGACTGCCGACCTGACTGCTGTCCAGAAGGCCACTATTGACACCCTCAAGCAAGAGGGTAAGACACAGAAAGACATTTCTGAACGAATAGGCTGTTCCCAGAGTGCTGTATCAAGGCACCTCAGTGGGAAGTCTGTGGGAAGGAAAAAGTGTGGCAGAAAACGCTGCACAACGAGAAGAGGTGACCGGACCCTGAGGAAGATTGTGGAGAAGGGCCGATTCCAGACCTTGGAGGACCTGCGGAAGCAGTGGACTGAGTCTGGAGTAGAAACATCCAGAGCCACCGTGCACAGGCGTGTGCAGGAAATGGGCTACAGGTGCCGCATTCTCCAGGTCAAGCCACTTTTGAACCAGAAACAGCGGCAGAAGCGCCTGACCTGGGCTACAGAGAAGCAGCACTGGACTGTTGCTCAGTGGTCCAAAGTACTTTTTTCGGATGAAAGCAAATTCTGCATGTCATTCGGAAATCAAAACCACTGGTAAATGGTTTACTGACCATGGTATCACTGTGCTCAATTGGCCTGCCAACTCTCCTGACCTGAACCCCATAGAGAATCTGTGGGATATTGTGAAGAGAACGTTGAGAGACTCAAGACCCAACACTCTGGATGAGCTAAAGGCCGCTATCGAAGCATCCTGGGCCTCCATAAGACCTCAGCAGTGCCACAGGCTGATTGCCTCCATGCCACGCCGCATTGAAGCAGTCATTTCTGCAAAAGGATTCCTGACCAAGTATTGAGTGGATAACTGTACATGATTATTTGAAGGTTGACGTTTTTTGTATTAAAAACACTTTTCTTTTATTGGTCGGATGAAATATGCTAATTTTGTGAGATAGGAATTTTGGGTTTTCATGAGCTGTATGCCAAAATCATCCGTATTAAGACAATAAAAGACCTGAAATATTTCAGTTAGTGTGCAATGAATCTAAAATATATGAATGTTAAATTTTCATCATTACATTATGGAAAATAATGAACTTTATCACAATATGCTAATATTTTGAGAAGGACCTGTAATATTCTGGAAAAATCAGTGGGGAAAACAAATGTGGTTTTCTTTTTGCAACAACAGGTCAGCAGGGGTCGCTGTTCTACAAGGAAATTTCAAAGGAAGCATCATACAGCAAATTACAAACACCAATGGTAGATGGATTATTTTAGTGGTTGATATTGATCAGACGCAATTTATATTAATAAACAAAATGAGGATTTATTTTCAACAATAGAAAACAGGACCAAATCTTTATTATCCTTATTTCCTTCAACTAAAATAATATGGGGAGGAGATTTTAATAAGTGGCCACCAAGGACCAGAACAACATCCAATGTAGAACCCATCTGTAATAAAATGGGCCTAACTGATATATGGAGAAATAAACATTTGGAAGCCAATCTTTACATCTGGAGTAATAAGGACAGATCTCTACAGTCTCGTATTGACTCGTGGCTGATTTCTTTGGACATTGTAAATAAAGTGATTAGGTCAGAGATAGAACCAGCTATTCTTACAGATCACAAGGCCATTACTATCAAATTAATCCAGCATAATAATAGTACAGATTATTGGAAATTTAACCAAACTTTGCTACAAAACCAAGAATTCAAAAAAACAACCCTAGAACTCATTAATAAAAACTGGACCCAAGCTAATTCTCTCAAAAATTACGGTAAATATTGGGAACTAAGGAAATTTGAAATCAGGAAACTAGCCATTAAAACAGGGAAAATTGTAACACATAAGAAAAAAGAAATGCTAATAATATCAAGAATAATGATATCATAAAGGATACAATATTGTCTGAAGAAAAATATAAAGAATATTCAAGGATTCAATTAGAATTGGACAAGATTTATGAAGACAAAACCAGATCTGGAAGGAAATGGTTGGGGAAGGGAAAAATGTTCAAAATATTTCTTCAACCTAGAAAGAAGAAACTCTGAGCACTCATTAGTAGCAAAACTTAAAATTAATGACGTTCTTATTGAGGATGAAAGAAGTGTGTCAAATATATTAGAACCTTCTACCAGGATCTTTACACAGCTGATTTAGAGAATGAAGAAAACATGGATATATCCTTTAGAGACCAAAATGAGAATAAAAATGCTATTGATCACTCCTTTAAGTCACTTTGCGATCAAGAAATTAATGTTAAAGAAATTAAAGAAGCTATTTGTGGCATTAAAAATAATAAATCCCCTCGAAATGACGGATTAACAAGTGACTTCTATAAATATTTTATTGAGTCACTTACCCCATTCATGAAAGCCATGTTTGAGGAAGCAACAGCCGAAGAAGAACTCCCCCCTACTCTTCGTCAAGGCTTAATTAAATTGATTCCAAAGCCAAAAAAGGATAAACTTAATATAGAGAATTGGAGACCCATTAGTCTTTTAAATAATGATATCAAAACATTCGCACTTATTTTTGCTAAAAGGCTGAAGACAGGGTGAAATAATATTATTGATGAGGAACAATCTGGTTTTATACCTGGTAGAAATATCTGCAACAACATCCGTCTGATATTAGAAATGATTGATTATAATGAACATATATACGACAATAGTTTTATACTCTTTGTTGATTTCTACAAAGTATTTGACACAATAAGCCATACATTAATGTTTAAAACCATACAACACTTTGGATTTGGAAAATATTTTATGAGTGCTGTTGCTGCTCTTTATAAAGGTATCAATAGCTCAGTGAAACTGGCCTCTGGTACTTCTCAGACAAGGTTGCCCTCTTTAAGTCCATTTTTATTCCTTCTGGTCACACAGATCATGACAAGACATATAAAAAATGATCAGTTTCAGGGAATCAGAGCCTTGAAATTGTCTCAACTGACTGATGACACAGAAATCTTCCTTTCTAGTGAACATGAAGTAGATAAAGCAGTAGCTTGTATCAAGGAATTTTCATCAGTCTCAGGTCTTAAAATAAATCTTAACAAATCAGTACTTTTTCCTCTCACAAATCATTTCCCCCTGGAAATAAATCATATACCCATTAAAACAGAAATAACTTATTTGGGAGTAACAATTGAAAAAGATCCAATATCACGTAGTGCCACCAATTTTAACCAAACACCTAAACAAATAGCTACAAAATTTAACGCGTGGATGATGAGAGATCTGTCCCTAAATGGTAGAGTGTTACTATCTAAGGCAGAAGGTATTTCCAGATCTGTTTATGTGTCCTTCTCTCTGGAAATGCCTAAAAAATCATAAAGAAATTGGATCAAATACTATTTAATTTCATATGGAAAAATAGAAGCCATTACCTGAGGAAGGATATTTCATGTAACCCTAAGAAATGTGGTGAACTAGAAGTTTTAACTTTTAAAACATTAAACAATTCGTTTAAAATAAAATTGTTAAACAATCTGATCAATAGTAATGAAACAATCTGGAACACTTTCCCCAATTATGTTTTTAATCTTTTGGGTGGAATTAAATCTTTACTCGAGTGTGATTATAAAATTGAGAAACTCCCAGTGAAATTATCTGACTTTCATAAACAAGTCCTTCTAGCCTGAAACATAATTTCTCTCCTACAAGTTTCTGTATCTGGAATAATGGAAATATAATAAACTGAAAAAAGTCTCTTTTTAATAAGAACTGAGTAGAACATGATGTTACATTAGTCAAACAGTTGCTTGATGATGAAGGGAATCATCTTTCTTATCAGTTTTATTTACCTGTTTCACCAACAGAATATGAAATAGTTTCTGTTGAGGTAAAATAATTCCACCAGATATAATAATACAGCCTCAACACCCCAGTCCAGATGTCGTGAGAAGGAACAGATGAAGAGCAGGAAATTAAGATTAACACAAGTTTAATTTGGTAAATGATAAGTCCAATAATTCCCAATGCATATTGAATACAAAAGAACGATACAGAGAAGAAAAGAGTTTACCGAAGGGCCCTCTGGGAGAGACTCGGTCAGCAAAGCAAGGCTGTCTTTAACCGAGTGCTCTGTCTGACAATAAATGTTAAAATACCTTTTGCTTCAAAGCTTACTGACTGACCCTCCCCTCCAAGAATTATTACGAAGTCTGTGTCGGCGCTGTAAATGAGCCAACCCCAATGTGAGTACTTTATTATCTATACCATGCCCATACAGCCTGGCATTTACTGCTTACAGCTGCTGGGAACATCCTAACCTGAGGTTGACCCTTGCTCCAGGCTGAAGCTTGCTGTGACCTGTGACTTCTCTCCTCAAAGCTCACACGTTAAATCTCAGTGTTACAGGTCCTTCTCAAAATATTAGCATATTGTGATAAAGTTCATTATTTTCCATAATGTCATGATGAAAATGTAACATTCATATATTTTAGATTCATTGCACACTAACTGAAATATTTCAGGTCTTTTATTGTCTTAATACGGATGATTTTGGCATACAGCTCATGAAAACCCAAAATTCCTATCTCACAAAATTAGCATATTTCATCCGACCAATAAAAGAAAAGTGTTTTTAATACAAAAAACGTCAACCTTCAAATAATCATGTACAGTTATGCACTCAATACTTGGTCGGGAATCCTTTTGCAGAAATGACTGCTTCAATGCGGCGTGGCATGGAGGCAATCAGCCTGTGGCACTGCTGAGGTCTTATGGAGGCCCAGGATGCTTCGATAGCGGCCTTTAGCTCATCCAGAGTGTTGGGTCTTGAGTCTCTCAACGTTCTCTTCACAATATCCCACAGATTCTCTATGGGGTTCAGGTCAGGAGAGTTGGCAGGCCAATTGAGCACAGTGATACCATGGTCAGTAAACCATTTACCAGTGGTTTTGGCACTGTGAGCAGGTGCCAGGTCGTGCTGAAAAATGAAATCTTCATCTCCATAAAGCTTTTCAGCAGATGGAAGCATGAAGTGCTCCAAAATCTCCTGATAGCTAGCTGCATTGACCCTGCCCTTGATAAAACACAGTGGACCAACACCAGCAGCTGACACGGCACCCCAGACCATCACTGACTGTGGGTACTTGACACTGGACTTCTGGCATTTTGGCATTTCCTTCTCCCCAGTCTTCCTCCAGACTCTGGCACCTTGATTTCTGAATGACATGCAGAATTTGCTTTCATCCGAAAAAAGTACTTTGGACCACTGAGCAACAGTCCAGTGCTGCTTCTCTGTAGCCCAGGTCAGGCGCTTCTGCCGCTGTTTCTGGTTCAAAAGTGGCTTGACCTGGGGAATGTGGCACCTGTAGCCCATTTCCTGCACACGCCTGTGCACGGTGGCTCTGGATGTTTCTACTCCAGACTCAGTCCACTGCTTCCGCAGGTCCCCCAAGGTCTGGAATCGGCCCTTCTCCACAATCTTCCTCAGGGTCCGGTCACCTCTTCTCGTTGTGCAGCGTTTTCTGCCACACTTTTTCCTTCCCACAGACTTCCCACTGAGGTGCCTTGATACAGCACTCTGGGAACAGCCTATTCGTTCAGAAATGTCTTTCTGTGTCTTACCCTCTTGCTTGAGGGTGTCAATAGTGGCCTTCTGGACAGCAGTCAGGTCGGCAGTCTTACCCATGATTGGGGTTTTGAGTGATGAACCAGGCTGGGAGTTTTAAAGGCCTCAGGAATCTTTTGCAGGTGTTTAGAGTTAACTCGTTGATTCAGATGATTAGGTTCATAAGCTCGTTTAGAGACCCTTTTAATGATATGCTAATTTTGTGAGATAGGAATTTTGGGTTTTCATGAGCTGTATGCCAAAATCATCCGTATTAAGACAATAAAAGACCTGAAATATTTCAGTTAGTGTGCAATGAATCTAAAATATATGAATGTTAAATTTTCATCATGACATTATGGAAAATAATGAACTTTATCACAATATGCTAATATTTTGAGAAGGACCTGTATGTTCACACATGCAGACTGAACACATATATGAAACTAAATGATTTTAATTTTCAACATTTCCTATGCTATACTTGATGCTATGATACAACTCTACCGACATTTAATTGATTACACTGGAGCTCTGCCTAGAAATGTGTTAGTAATTGATGGTGTTGATATTAGATTCATAAGATCACTTTTACAAGAAGTAGTTCTTCCATCTGGAAGGTTCGGTTGGTCTTCTCTATATGGTGAAATAGACTGGAACTTAGTTTGGTTAATCGGAGAAAAGTATTTCCTGAATTACAAGGTAAAGGAGATTCCTTTCAAAATTTTGCATAATATTTATATAATATTTGCATAATATTTAGGCATTTCTCCCAACTCAACCTGTAGTGCCTTAGTTAGTGTAGATCTTATTGCACGGGGACAAATCCTCAAAGCTTTATTAATAACTCTTTCTATTTTCAGTAAATGTGTTTTAGCTGCTGTTCTATATACAAAGCACCCATAATCTATTGTTGATCTCATTTATTTGCCTTCGTCGAGAGGTTTAAAGGTGTTTACCGCCGGCTGCCGCCATAGTGTAGTGATTTTATCTGGCCACATGATAAATCCCTTTTCTGACTGAGTCAGAAACTGTCTTTGTAGGATAACACTAGGACTATTCAATTAGTCATGTTGTGCATTTGTATAAAAAAGGATGTTTATGTATTTATTAGATATACTGTGTTTGTATCATTTATGCTCCATTACTGTAATACATGTGGCCTATTGGCAATTTATTTGTATTACAGACTGCTGGCAAGACATAATAAACCAGCTAACTTCATCAGTTCAGAAAAGCTTCAAGTTATCCTTCCTGTATCCTGACTGATACACCATCTTCTTGGCTGTCAATATGCCAAAGAACTAGCCCTAACCCATAACTAGTAGCACCACTAATTTGACTTGATCCTCCCAATAGAACTGTAGAAGCCTGTATCTGGATCCTCTTTGTAGTTTGGTTCTAGGTGTATCTGTTCCCTGGCTGCAAACAAGCCCCACGGAGTCCAAAACAATTAGCTGGATGTGATTTTTCTTTTAATGCAGTTAAAAGAGGAATCGTGAATTTGTTCCTGTGTGGAGCATCTGGAGATCACCGTGTTGTTGGTAATAAAGGAGCAGAGAGGGTCGGCCTGCTTGGAGCCAAAGAGTCCAATTCTGCCAATGTTCTAAAGATCAGCTGACCCTGCTCTGGAGCCTTCAATACCTTGAGAACCATCAGATTGCTCGGTCCTGTCAGAACTATATTCAAAGATTCTGCTGACTGAGATGTTTTCTGGCATCAGAAGAGTTAGTAATTTTATAGTATACCAAAATCAATAGCTTTTCTGTGGGTTCTAGATCAGATTGTCAAAAACCAAACTGATAAATTCAGTCCAATAATATAATAAACATCCTAATAGCAGATCAGCATCAGAACAGCTTGAGGCGAACGTTGTGCAGCTGTCTACTTGTTCTGTTTCTGATCACCTGCTACTTCTGGCAGTTTAGACAAAGGCTGAGAGGAGGCTTCAGTTAACCCATCAGCTTTCTGCTCAGAGTAAATATTACCAGTCCTTCTTCCTAACTTCTGTAATACACTAACATGCTAGACATTTTATTTAATTCTTAGTTCTTGGAGTAGATCCCAGTACCATTTTTCCACCTGCTTTTGGAGAACTTGGCACAACTCCTGGGTGGGTTTAGGAGCTGGGGAGTTTCATGACCAACATTTCTGTGTTTAGGGTCCGTATTCCCAAAGAATCCTGACACTAAAAGTAGCTCCTAGTGACGTTCTAAGAAAAATCTTCGAATTTCTCGAATTCTCAGATTTTTCTTAGAATTTTCCCTCAGTGAAATCAGTTATTCATGAATCATCTGAGGCCTTCAGAGAGCTGCTAACGTGAGGAGATGTTCAGAGCAGTGAGGAGGACCTTTAGTGAACCTAAGAGTGTCTGAAGCAGAGAAGATGGAGGAAAGACGGAGAGAAAGGAGAGATCTTCTCCTCCAATGAACAACAGTGAATGAATAAAACGCTACCAGCTCCATGGTGCAGAGATCCACCTCCTAAACAGTCGAGTTAATGAGAACAGAAACTTCTAGAACAATCATATAATTATTAATATAGAGATAAGATTAACTTTATCATCCCTCTAGGAGGAAATTAAATAGTTTCAGCAGCAGGACAGGTTAAAGGTCAACCTCTAGTAAGGTGATATTAGGAAGGATCAATAAATACTAGAAACAATTAATAACCATGAATAAAAAGGGAACAAAATTACAAACAATATAATAGAGAATTATTTAAATATTTACAGACTGTAAAATGCTTTAAAAAATTAATTTAGAAAAAATATAGATATAAATAGAAAGTGTCTCCAACAGTCCAATAATCTGAGCTCTATATCCAGAGCAGGAAGATATAAATGAGGTGAATCTGCTGTAATGTTCATGATGATGTCAGCAGTCTAAATGATCATCTCCAACATCTGTGGAGAAGTTCTCTGGTGCTGCTATCTCCTCTCTAGCTTCTGAATGCAGCAGGAACCAGAGCTGCTCACATTCCAGGCTGGTGCTGAAAGCAGAGGGAACGACGCATTGATCTGCTGGAAATGTCTGTTGGTTCCCACCGTGATCCCAGAACCAAATCTACCTTTAACACTCCTCTCCTCCATCAGCAGGCTCTGCTCCTCTGTTCACTTCACTTTTCTCCACCTTTTTTCCTCCCTTTTGTTTTAGTCATTTTACCAAATGAAACCTCATTAAACAAGGAGATCACAGTAAATGCTGAATTTAATATGGATAAGAAATTAATAAGAAATAGAAGCAGAATGAAAACTACCAGCATGGAGAATAAACATAAGCAAATCAGAATAATGATCATGTAAATAAACTACGATTAAACATGTTGATGCTGTGGGATAATCCGTTTAATTTAATTCATAATTTTTTCCAAAACAATCAGAATTCATGAGAATGCTCCTGTGGCTTTTCCTCCCTGTGGAATTCCAGTCTGACAGAATTTGCTTCTTCGCAAATGTACTTGCATAAACCTGCTGCCAATCCTGAGCAAGCTCTGCACTGGTGGCAACATTACACTGTAGCTTTCCTCAAGAGATGGTCCTGCACCTTGCTGGAATCTCTCACACATCCTAAGGTGTTTTTTCTGCAGTTGAACCTCAGCTGATTTATAACAGACACTGCAGCTTCAGCTGATCAACAGAAACATGCAAATGAAGCGCTGGTTCAGATAGTATGGGTTAAATCTGATTTATTGTTTCTATAGAACGTGATAAGGTTATTGTTCACAATTTCAATCACAACAGAATCTCTGACAAGATTAAAAAATAAAATCAATAACCTGATCAGTATTTAATTAAGGTTTCATGTATGACATTTAAAAGTTCAGGAACAGATCAATAAACACCAGCATGACCCCGATTATCTTCAAAGGAATTAAAACTTAAATGAATTCAACAGCAGACTTAAAGATTCTCTGATTAATAATCAATAAAACTGAGCGATGCTGTTCAGACCTCAGCCTGCAGGGGAACCAGTCTATGCAGATGCATCATGAGAATTGCAGTTTAAACAGTAATTTATTGTCATGGTGTTTCACCTGCAGGGTGATTCTGTCAGATCCCAATCGATCAATACACACATCCACCTACCACCATCAATGACCTACACACACATACAATCTCAAATGTTTAATAAAACTGATAATCTAACATCTACCAATAATTAAATATAATCCCACTGATTAATGATCAATAAATCATCAACTGAAAACAAGTGAGCAAAGTTATCCCTTCCTTCATTAATTGATTTAATCACAGAACAAGTTTCATTTAAACATCCTAATTAAAACAACCTGAGCTCCGATCTGTCAGCTGATCATCTCACTGATCAATAATCAATCACATCAACTTTAAAAGGAAAAGTGTCCTAATGACAGCCTATCGTAACCTCTGCTCTGAGCTCTGGGCCAAGCCAGCAAACAGAACCAGTTAAAGTCCAAACAGCACATAAGGAGGTGTTGATCTGATGTGTTGACCTGTCAGCAATCAAGAATCTGCAGGTTCTGGATGGTCCTGCTTGGCTGAACCGCTTCTTCACCTATATAGTTCTGATCATCTCCAGTTAAGCTCCAGCTGTTTCTGGACTTGGTGTCAGATGGCTCCAAACCCAGATCTGAAACTGGTTTGTTGCTGAACAACAGAAAAGATTTAGGCTCCAAGGAAACAACCTGATTTCTGCTGAAACACTCAAGAGCTTCACAGGAGATGATCGAAACCAGAGAGATGAGGAAATGATCAGCTGATTATTACAAGTGGAACCATCCAGAACCACAGAAAATTAATTGTCACAGAGACGGAGGTTATAAGAAGTTCCTGATAACCGACTGTAATAATCAGTTTAAAAGTAACTCTAAAGATCCATCAGGACCAGGATCACATGGATGAAGAAGACAGGCAGAACCTGACAGGAGGAACCATCTCAGTCTTCCCATCTAATATGATCAGAAATAATCAGTAACCGTTTCTGACAGAAAACAGGAAATGATCGAGTCTGAAAACAGAAACTCATATCTGGATTAAATAATTTTTACTTCAGGATTGCTAATTTTAAACAGATTCATGAATAATTAAATAATGAGAGGATCATGACAGTAACCCGATCCCCGAGGGACCCTGAGCAGAGGACCTTTAATGAGGTGATCAATGACAAAATCAGCTAGAGCTCTGATGCTGCAAGGAAAAGAAAATATTTTATTGATGCAAGATCTGCCTCAAAACTGAAGCTCCACCCCTGCAGCCCCCCTAGGACTGATACCAATTAACTGCTCAATTGATCCAACATCGAATCAGCTTTGCATCACCCTGATTAATCGCTGTAAGAGGTGAGAAAGGATCAGTTCTAAGGCAGAACCCAGGCGGATCCAGGAGCCCTCAAGCTTTTGGTTCTGGTTTGGGGCTCTCAGGGATGATTATTGAGTCCTGAGACGACAGCTCGTCAGAACTTGGGATTAGCTCCTGCTTGTCACTGCGAGACACGGAGATAGAGGTTTAAGTCAGTTTTAAGAGATGACCATCTGAGGGATGCAGCGAATTGCCTACAGGGGACACTGCTGCACCCTGAGCTTACCTGACGGTGGAGTAATGACGGGACAGACGGTGGCGTCTCAGTGTGATGACGACAAGCGTGACCAGCAACACAGCGGAGATGGCAGCCAGCGTGACGAAGAGGAAGAAGGCTTCAGAAGAGAGGAGATGAAGATCAGAATTAACTGGAAGTTTATTTACAACATCTTCAGGTCACTTGAGACCTATAACTCCAAACTTAAAATGATCTTTTATCAGTCTCTTGTCCATCTGCTAAAACAGTTACAGTAACCAGGTACTGTCTGGGTTTAGATCTGGACACAGTTGCACCACTTTTACACCAAGACTGTTAAATAACAGAATTTCTGCTATTAATAAAACTAAGATTCATTTCAATGATGTCTAATGTGCCTTCTCTGTTCTCCTTTTAGGTTTGAATGCTTGGTTAATAAAAACCTAAAGATTGAATGTCCCTTTAAAATGTATCCTTGGTGTTTAAATTGATGATGTCTAAAGCTTGAAGTACTCTGGTATCTGGCTTCACAGAACATTCTTGAAAGCTCCCGAAGGTTAAATCTTGAATTGGTTGTTCTTTACGGCACTGAATCCTTGTCAACCATCCATCCATCCATCTTCAATACCCGCTTCTTCCATAGTGGGTCACAGCAGAGCTGGTGCCCATCTCCAGCTTCAAAACCTTTCCTTTATAAACTAGACGTTATCCATCATGCTGCCTTCTGCTTTGTGACTGGAACTCCAGTTAACCCTCACCATGCCATCTGTATACCCTCCTGAACTGGCTTTCACTGGTTCCTTCACATTTTCTCATGGGAAAACTTTGCATTCTAGCATTTTCATTGATCTCCTGATCTCCGCAGCCCATACCTCCTTCGGTTGCCGTTCTTTTCAATCTTTTCCTGTATAACATGAATGAAAAAACGATTCATTCCACCAAAAATACCTCACTTATTTTATTTATATACACTGCTCAAAAAATAAAGTGAACACTTAAACAACACAATAAAACTCCAAGTAAATCAAACTTCTGTGAAATCAAACTGTCCACTTAGGAAGCAACAATGATTGACAATTAATTTCACATCTTGTTGTTCAAATGAAAAAGACAACAGGAGGAAATCTTTGGTGATTATCAAGACACTCAATAAAGGAGTGGTTCTGCAGGTGGGGACCACAGACCACTTCTCAGTACCGATGCTTTCTGGCTGATGTTTTGGTCACTTTTGAATGTTGGTGGTTCTTTCACACTCGTGGTAGCATGATTTGGTTTGCTTATGTGGGTCCTTTGTCACGGGCAGGTGAACTGATGTCGGCTGGGTGTTTCTTTCGTGCTACTGAATGGTTTGATTCCATTCTGTGCAGAATAAACATGCCATCCGTTAGGCTGACCCAGAACTCCTGAGCCGTCGTCATTATACAAGGCAGCATCTTATCGATCGGAATGGTGTGACATGCCTCAGCAAAGCAGGTTGCACCTGCAAGTGACTGCAATCTGCCACAGACCCTAAAGGTCGGCTCATTCATACCACCCTATAAGCCAGGTACTTGTAAAATGGCTCCCAATCAACTCACCTGTCCCTGGTTCTGCTCAAGATACATGAACCATTAGTTCTGCCATCAAGATGAGCTCAGTTTGGAGGGTTAAAAACAAACCAAACTGAATTTCATGAAAACTCAACTTATCTCTTTAGTAACTGAAGCAGAGCCTGAACAGACTGTGATCATGAAGGTGGCCTTGATCAATTTATCCCTCTTTGGAGAGAAACCAAAAGTTCACCATAGCGACTTTAGAGCAAACACCCCAGAGGAACTCACCTGCAGTCCATCGACTTCTGGTCTCACCATGACCATCGTACACATCTGCAAGACAAGGAAAGGGTCATACAACTCCCAGGAAGTGGTATGTTCATGTCTTCATGACTACTATAGGTCAGACTTTTTTCCAAACAAGACATATTTCCCAGTTCCGCCACAGAAACTGAACCCAGGCAGGCTTTAAACTGGGAGTTAGCTGAAAAACAAAACTGTTTTTATACCAAGATGTAGATGATAAACACTGGTTTCATACTGGTGTTGATCCAGTTCTTACCTCCCCCACTGCAAGCGGTCATGCACTCCTCCATAGAGTCAAAGTTGTTGGCATTCCCACCACATCCACCGTACACAAAGCTCTGACAGGAAGCAGAGTCCGGGTCGTAGTAGAACTTGGGGAACGCAGCACGGCAGTGTCCAGACTCAGGACTCAAACTGCAGCGATCTGACACAAGCAAACAATAATTACCCACAATGCCCCTGGATCTAATGAGGAACAGCACAACCATCATGTCCAGCTACTCTCTCACCTGTGGCATCTGCAGGACCTTTGTCATCTTCTGGGACCTTCTTGGAGGATGGGAGGACAGTAACTCCTACACCAGATAATAACAATGGGAGTTTACATGCAGTCCTAACTGGACTGGTGCAGGCTGGAGTCTTCAGGTAGAACTAGACCTGGTACCTCACCTGTACAGGTAGTCATGCAGCGGTCCTCACTGTCGTAGTTGTTCTCGTTTCCTCTGCAACCGCCATAGATGAAGGTCTGACAGATGCCCTTCTCTTTGTTGTAGAACCAGCGCTTTATGGCAGCTCTGCATGGACCTGTCTGGTACTCTGCTACACACTTTTCTGATTGGACAACAACACACAGGTAACACACTTCACCTGGCCTGCTCACAAGGTTCTATGGGCCTCAAAGACATTCAGTAGGAAGAGTCCAGCTGTTAATCAGGTAGAGGAGAAGCACATAGAGATTAAGAGCCATCTCAACTCCCCACCAGGAAACATCAGAAAACCCCCACAGGGCCAGACAGCAACCCAGGAACCAGGAACCTCCCAGAAGGTTCCTGGTTCCAGAGAGATCCCCATCCCAAAACGATCATTACAGACGCAGAAACATCAGAGGATCCAAGAGAAACCCTCAGGAACTCCAAAGGATCCTTTCAACAAGGATGCTTAGAACCTTCCAGAACCACCAAAGATGTATCTTAGCTCCAGAATCAAACCCACCACCTCATTGTGAGGAGTAAGTGAAACGTACCTGCATACTCATCAGCTGCGATTTCTGCAGGAAACAGGAAGCTTTAGGTGAGTCAAAGGTTCATCATGTGACCTGCAGCTCATAGTTACATGGTTTGAATGTTAACCTCTCAGCTTCTAACGGCAGAACCACAAACTGCTTTCTAGAACAATAAAGCGACCAGTTTATTATTAGAGCCAAACATTGACAGACAGATGGTTGATCGGTCAGTTTGTGAAGACTGACCGGTCTTCTGTAGAGGTGCGGACTCTTCTGGCGCCATCCGAGGAGCTTTGGGAGCTGGCGGAGGAGGAGCAGAAGTCGGGTCTTCAAGCAGAACCGAACCTGAACACATACAGTTTAGATAGTCATAGGCAGGTTATAAATTGCATCATTAGCAGGTCAGACAAGTTCCAGGTAAGTTAAAGTGTTTTGTTCCAGAGCAACATTTCTGAGATGGACAGAACCGAGAGGAGCTGCTGAACTTTAACACGTCTCCTCTCAGCTCCTAAAGCCTGTTTTCTCTGCAGGAAAATAAAGCAGCTTTTGTCTGAAGCCCCACCTTCTCATTGTTGTTGTTGGTCAGCTGAACTGGGAGCGGCACCGCATTTCTGGACCCTCCCAGTTTAGCTTCCGATTTCAGAGAACGTGATGAAACACAGAAAGTCAGAACCTGGAAAATCAGCAGGAAGAAGCTGGACCCATCATGGATTCAAAACCTTTAACCTGATCACCCAACAGCACCTCTTTGCATCATGCACTAAACTCAAACATCTGGACCTTGAACCTTTAAGGCTCAACCCTCCTGAAGTCCAAGTAAATCAGATGTCACAGAAAATATTAAAAAACGAAGTTTGTCAGAGCGCAGCAGTAGAACGTCTGACCCATATATGGAGGCTTTGGTCCTAGATGCAGCTGTCCGTCGAGGACTAAAGACTCGAACGCCCCCCTGTCCACCGTACTTCCTGTCTGCCTACTCTCAAAAAATAAAAATAGGCTGCAAAAAAAAAAAAGAAAAAGAAAATGTTTTTGCAATTCCTCTGAGATTTCAGCAGCAACTCACTTCTTCATCTTTAACTAACATTCCAGTCCAACTGGAATCTTGCAGAATTCTCAGAAATGACCCAGGATCCAAACAATCCTGCCGTCGGACCAGAACGGTTCAGTGTTCATCCAGATGCGGTCAAACCTGCTGACCAATCTGTCTCTATGATTTTCCAGTTTTATTTTGGAGCAGCTGTGACTCAGTGATAAGTGTTGTTGTCTTGCAATAGCAAAGTTGTGGGTTTGATTCCTTGCCACACATCAATATTCTGACCTCAAGTTGCCTACCTATCAGTGTGTTCACGCTACTGACCATTTTAACCTGATTTGCTGACTTTCGATGGTTTCTGTTCACCTGGCTCAGGTGCGGGCAATCCCCTTTGTTCCTGCTGACTGTTGCTAGGTAAGATTCCCAGTGAACCCACCATGAAAACCTGACCCCCAGCAGCTCGGTCTGTGGATCTTACCGGTGACTCCCTTGCAAGCAGCCTCGCAGTCTTCCTGGGACTCAAAGTTGTTGCTGTTGGGCTCGCAGCCGCCGAAGATGAAGCCGTTGCAGCTCTGACTCGTCACGTTGTAGAAGAACCTGGGGAACGCGGCCCGGCATGGTCCAGTCTTCTTTGGAAGACGGCAAAGATCTGGGAAAGATGACCCAGAGTCAGTTTAATGTTGAGTTTAGCCTCAGACAAAGTGAACTATTTCTATTCAGGAAACTCTCATTCTTAAACAAAAGGTCTGTGTGTTTTTAAAGTGGGTCCCCTTTCCAGTTCTTGAATCAACCAGTGCCAGCTTCCATCATTTCCAGCTGGTTCACCCTAAGTACCCAGAATCCCCAGAGCCAACAAAACATGCATGAGAGGAAACTTCTCATCTCCAACCATATAGAAATATACTCCCCCCTCCATCGGTGAAGATAAGCTGCTTGGTAATCAGCACACCCTCATTTAAACTGTTCGTTTTCCTCTGATTATTGTGTTTCCAGTCTAGTCTCTGAGCCTGATCCAAACAGTGAATCCAGGACAGACACAGCTCCGATATTAGTCATGTCTCACTGTTAAAGATGATTTTATACATGAATCCTGGTCATATTTTTATTATGGATCTGAAACCTTTGCTTTTCTGGCCGTTTGTTCTGGAAGACAAATCTTGAACAGTGAAACATGCCACTATAGACAAAAAATGAATGTCTGAAATAAACTGGAGCAACATACAGAATTATTTTAAAATAATCTTACAGAAAATCTGTTTTATCTGATTGATATCAGCTGGGTTTAGGTTCTGGTAAAAGGACAAACTGGGATAATATTTCATGTGAAATCTAACATCAGCATTCATTTCCTCATGTTTCCTTGGACTCGGCTTGCTGTTCCCAAAACAAACATGCTTCCTGGGTGGTTCTGTCCTCTTTTTATGATCAGTATGGCTTTTATTTGCTTTATCAGGTCCAGTTGGCAGCATGGCAGATGGTGTTTTGTTTGCAGAGGAAAAACCACAGCAGCTTTAATGTCTCACAGCCTAAAGAAAGAAAATGAGGAACACAACCACAGTGCACAAGAGTGCACATGGGTTATTGAAGATATGTCTAACTTTGTCGGTTTCCATATCAAAATACAGACACTAACCTTTAATATTTCCTCGTGATTATTGAAATTTGTCTGTCAGATGAATGAACTGTTCATGACAGTTGATTCGTGGGAATGCTGTGAAAACAGCCTGTTTAATGGAAGGTGATGAAGACTTATCAGCTGTAGTTCCACACCTTCCATTTTACCCCCAAACATTGAACTTCAGAACATCTAACACCTAAATCCAAACACTGTTGCGGATTCGGATAAAATGCTCTGAACAATCAACACCTCCCACCAATTTCCCTTTGTAACCAGCAGGCGGCGCCACCTCTGGCTCCATGTGGTTAGGTTAATAATGGAAGCTTTTACAAAAATATTTCCAGGTCTTTGGTGACAAAAAACCCCCAGCATCTCCCCCAAAATGAGACCCAAACAGAACCAAAGAAAACCTTTTGGTTCTGAAGCAAAGTCCAGAAACGTGAAAACGTAAGGTTCTTGCTTCTGACCTTAGCTGACCCACTCTGTGGTGGAAAAAGCAAGATCACATTAGTTTCATACTTGGACTTGCTCAGACAGGCTGGATGAGCTTTTCTTAGTTGACTGAGAACAAAAGGCAGGAAGTAAAAACCCGAAACCCGTCATTCATCAAACAATGCAGCTCCACAACATTTTCATTTCGAGACCTTAAAGTAATTCTACATTATTGACCCGACCTTTGAACAGCCTGTTAAAGATCTTTTCCTAGAAACACCCCAGAACTGCCCAAAACCTCTTTAAGACCCGCTCCAGAACCTGCCCATTTCCTGTAAAAGATCTAACCAAGAAGTTCCAAAAACTCCTTTAAAAACTTTTCATGACCTGCTGCCATTTAACTTTCAAAGATCTGTCCAGGATAAACGAAAGAACTGCCCACAACCCTAATGAGCTCACCAGAACCAAGAACTGTTAAAGACCAGTTCCTGACCCAAACAAAGCTGTCTCCTTCGGAGAGACCTTCCAAAGTTCACGCAGGTAGAAACACACCTATATAAATAAACTTGACTACTGACTCATCCTACAGAGAAAAAAATGTAAATGACTGGAAATATAGACAGGAAGTGATGTCAGACGTGCCTGAAGTGGTCTTTGTTTACCTGAGGCGGTCCTGAAGCTCCTCCCCCACCTGAGAACCTGATCCAAATCAACACAAAGGTAAGGACAGGTGGGTTGTTATTTTCATCTTCTCTCAGCTGTGGCTCACCACCCCTCAGGTGTTATGGAAAACAGTAAACTTGTAGGAACCAGAAAAACTGGTCGGACCTGAACCAGATCAGGTGGCATACCTGAGCAGATCTTCACTCAGCAGTTACTTAAACAGGTGAGTTGACAACAATAAGCAACACTGCATTCACAGTGTCTGAGGTGGGATATTGGCTGGGTCCATCAGGTGCATTCGGTACCATGGGCTTAGGTAACCTTCAGGTGAGCAGATTGACCCTGAATCTGTTCACCAAAGCAGGACTGGGTTAAATCTAAACTTCCTCTCAGACAGAACAGAACCACTGCTGTGGTTCAGATGGTGCTGTGATGCATCAGGTTCTGACCTCACATGGAAAAGACATACATTTTATAAAACCAGGCTGCATTTATGGAGAGGGTCGTCAACAGATAGGAAATGATCCAGGAAACTGGTCTGGTGGGGACATAAAGCTGTTACTTGTAACTTTGTAGAGGTTCTGACCCATGTTTACGAACAAACATGATATATAAAGTGGACCCAGATCAGAAAATGTTGTCCTTTCAAATCTTAAACCGGAACTTTGATGTAACCGGACTCTGAACTGGACCCTGAATGAGGACAGAATATAAACTATGCGGTTCCTTCTGCTCTTGAGCTTCATTTATGGTTGTGATTGAGAGAATATTTTATATCTGGAGCTTCTTTGCTGGAACACAAGAAATAAAACCGGTTGAGTGAGCTCAACATCGATCAGAACTGGTTCTAAATTCTCAGGTTACAGATTAAAACGGAACACTGTCTTAGCTTGAGATTCAGAGCGGTTTCCACCAGAACCCAAAGGTGGGTCCATTCAGGGTTGGTCAGGATGTTACTGAAGTCCATGTCTGGTCTTTTTTCCACTTTTTCAGGTTCAGATTCACTGTTTTAATCTGAATCCTTCCAGATTCTGATCTGTCTCTATTCCCTGAATGCAAAATGGTTCTGCAAATGATCCGTGGCTTGTTTGGACCACAGATTTACCCTTAGTCGTTCCAACTCTGAGATTAGATCAAGTCCAGATTGTCAGAAATCAGAATCAGTCCAGTTGTTACATTAATTATAAACTCAATCTGAGCAAACTATTTTAGCAACGATCTGTTTCATTTGTACTGTATTGCACCGACTACGCCAAAAACAAATTCCTTGTATGTCCAAAAACGTACTTGGCAATAAAGCTTTTCTGATTCTGATTTACTCATTTTCTGGACTCTGTGGCTGGAGCTGGTTCTTAGTAGAATGATCTGGTTCTGATGGTTTAAGCCTGTTTCTAATTTGAACCAGCAGTAAATGAGACCAGAACCCAAACCGTGTTATCCAATTAGAAATGAGGTTTGAAGCAGCAGATCAGAACAAACAGGAAGTAGTTTTCCTGAGTGAAACCACCTGAACAGGGCAGAAATATGACCAACCTGACTGCGCCGCTCATTAATAAATCAACCAATCATGTTGATTAGAAGCTCGGCGGCAGTTCCTGTCATCAGTTTGATGTTCCTCACTTCCGGATTCTTTTTGATGGCGGTAATTAAACAGGTCAGCTGGTCAGGTCATGTTTACAAACCAGCTGATTGGTTAGTAAATTAACATCAATCATCCTAGCATTAATTTCTAATTGTTGCTAATGGATTAGTTATTATAAATGATTAATTGTTTATCGGTTCTTGATTGGCGCTCTCACCGCTGTTAGTCTCGTTGCTCCGCGGCTCTTCGCCCTCCAGCAGCGGGACGACGTGCAGCTTCTCCCCGTCTGTAGGCGCTTCCTGCTCGGCCTCGCTCTGGACGTTCCTTCGGAACACCTGGAACTGGGAGTTCTGCTGTAATGTGCACCCGGCGGGCCCGCAGCTCACCAGCATACACTGCAGTCCTCCGTCCGCTGGCAGCCCGACCAGAGCCAGGTCACAGCCCGCGACTTCACAGCAGGCGGTCCGGCAGCTCTCCGGGTCCGACACCTCCTGACTATAGTTCAGGTAGCGAGCCCCCGCTGCCCAAGAGTCAGGGGCGAGGCCCTGGTTCGGATCCGTGGTCTGGTCCCAGTCACAGGTCTGGCCCAGTCCAGCTTGAAGTAGGAAACAGAGCGCGAAAAGCTTGTGTTTAAACATTGTGAAAAAATGAAGCTGAACCTAAATCATCGACAGGCGCGATTTTCTTCCAAGCGACAGCTGTTAACTTCCGTGTTTGAGTGTCGCACTTCAATTTACCTGCGACAGGTGAAGTCCCGAGGCCACGCCCCTTATTACACAACAGTGATCAACCAGCCAGAACCCCCTGTGTACCAGGTGACTTTTTCTTTAGAGAAGCAGCTGCTCAACTGTTTTGTTCTGAAATCAATTCAGTTTATTTCCTGAAATCCGGACGGATCTTAAAATTCTGACCCGGCGGTGAAGAAAAAACAAACCGACAGATTTAACTGGACTAAACTGAGTGAGGAGAGAGAACCTGCAAAAACATCAGAACCCTTTCAGAACCAGCATCTGGACTTAGAATCAAGCATCCCATCAGGGTATCCAGGAACTTTGGAGCTTCGTTTCTCAGTAGAGACAATGCCTCAGCCTGTGTTTGCCATATTGTGAGAGACGGGTTCTACTCAGAATCCAGGACCCCATCCCCTGTAACCAGTTCTATCCGTATATCTCGAAGCTGGTTATCCCTTCAGCAGATCTACCCAGGGTTACTGATTCTGGACCTTCCCATTCATCTAGAAACGTCCCCACCCCTATCAGTGTTAAAGTCCATCAATCCAATAAAATAAATCACATTTTCACATTCACTTTGTCTTTGGTGATAATAAAATGAAGTTTCGGGTGTTTTGAGGGAAAAATCTGAACAGATAGAGAGTATTGCTCTGCAGACACACTAATTAACAATATTCTAAAATAAAACATTGTATAATACCTCTAACTGGCTTTTAGGAAGATCTGCATATTTTCCCAGTGTGTCTGTATTTCATTCAGTTTTCTTGATGAAAATTAGAGTTTGGGGCTTTGTGTGGTTCAGTGTTAAGTTTAATTTAATAAGAGTTAAGATTGAAATAAAAACAGTTCAAATGTTTACTAGCTAAATGAAATTTCTGGGGTGCCGTTTGTAAGGTTTCACAGTCAAAAACTGAACTAGATATTTAGTTCTAAATATTAGTAGGCATACAGATGTTGCAAATGCACCTTTTTTATTAGATATGTGTATATTGTAAATTGTAAATTTGTATATTCTGTAATGCAAAAACAGAACAAAAGAGCAAAGTGTACCGGAGGCAAATTCCTTGTTTGTATGTAAGAACTTGGCAATAAAGTTGATTCTGATTCTAAATATTTAGTTCATAAATGAAATAGTTTGTAAACTAAATGTTTAACTTGCTAATTAAATATTTTGCTTGGAGCTGTGACGTTTATCAGTGTATGAATGACATGGTGAAAATATGACTGTGAGAAATTAAAGCCCGTTTTCTTGTCTAATAGCAGGCTAAAGAACTAAATACAGGTCCTCAAAAAATTAGCATATTGTGATAAAGTTCATTATTTTCCATAATGTAATGATGAAAATTTAACATTCATATATTTTAGATTCATTGCACACTAACTGAAATATTTCAGGTCTTTTATTGTCTTAATACGGATGATTTTGGCATACAGTTCATGAAAACCCAAAATTCCTATCTCACAAAATTAGCATATTTCATCCGACCAATAAAAGAAAAGTGTTTTTAATACAAAAAACGTCAACCTTCAAATAATCATGTACAGTTATGCACTCAATACTTGGTCGGGAATCCTTTTGCAGAAATGACTGCTTCAATGCGGCGTGGCATGGAGGCAATCAGCCTGTGGCACTGCTGAGGTCTTATGGAGGCCCAGGATGCTTCGATAGCGGCCTTTAGCTCATCCAGAGTGTTGGGTCTTGAGTCTCTCAACGTTCTCTTCACAATATCCCACAGATTCTCTATGGGGTTCAGGTCAGGAGAGTTGGCAGGCCAATTGAGCACAGTGATACCATGGTCAGTAAACCATTTACCAGTGGTTTTGGCACTGTGAGCAGGTGCCAGGTCGTGCTGAAAAATGAAATCTTCATCTCCATAAAGCTTTTCAGCAGATGGAAGCATGAAGTGCTCCAAAATCTCCTGATAGCTAGCTGCATTGACCCTGCCCTTGATAAAACACAGTGGACCAACACCAGCAGCTGACACGGTACCCCAGACCATCACTGACTGTGGGTACTTGACACTGGACTTCTGGCATTTTGGCATTTCCTTCTCCCCAGTCTTCATCCAGACTCTGGCACCTTGATTTCCGAATGACATGCAGAATTTGCTTTTATCTGAAAAAAGTACTTTGGACCACTGAGCAACAGTCCAGTGCTGCTTCTCTGTAGCCCAGGTCTGGGGAATGCGGCACCTGTAGCCCATTTCCTGCACACGCCTGTGCACGGTGGCTCTGGATGTTTCTACTCCAGACTCAGTCCACTGCTTCCGCAGGTCCCCCAAGGTCTGGAATCAGCCCTTCTCCACAATCCTCCTCAGGGTCCGGTCACCTCTTCTCGTTGTGCAGCGTTTTCTGCCACACTTTTTCCTTCCCACAGACTTCCCACTGAGGTGCCTTGATACAGCACTCTGGGAACAGCCTATTCGTTCAGAAATGTCTTTCTGTGTCTTACCCTCTTGCTTGAGGGTGTCAATAGTGGCCTTCTGGACAGCAGTCAGGTCGGCAGTCTTACCCATGATTGGGGTTTTGAGTGATGAACCAGGCTGGGAGTTTTAAAGGCCTCAGGAATCTTTTGCAGGTGTTTAGAGTTAACTCGTTGATTCAGATGATTAGGTTCATAGCTCGTTTAGAGACCCTTTTAATGATATGCTAATTTTGTGAGATAGGAATTTTGGGTTTTCATGAGCTGTATGCCAAAATCATCCGTATTAAAACAATAAAAGACTTGAAATATTTCAGTTAGTGTGCAATGAATCTAAAATATATGAATGTTAAATTTTAATCATTACATTATGGAAAATAATGAACTTTATCACAATATGCTAATATTTTGAGAAGGACCTGTATTGCTGACTGTTTTAATCAACCTTTTGGTTGCGTGTTTCCGCCCTCAGAATGAATCTCTCTAGTGCCCTCTGCTGGCCATATACAATCATCACACTCAAGCGGAGGACATCATGCAGAATACTTCATTCAAGCATTTATTGGTTGTAAAACCTTATTTAGCTACATAGCGTACCTTCCAGGCATCTCATCATTCTGAACATCTGAACCAGAACAGCTTCAGCCTAGTTGTCTGTCTTGGTCCTGCAGTAGGGGGCGCTGTTCCAGCGAGTCCTGTACAACTCGTTAAACTACTTGGCTGCTCGTCGTGTCTCCAGGCGGTCAAACTTCCTCCTAACCAGGTAAACCTGGTAAGAACTGCCCGGACACCTTAAAATGACTCACCCAAAAAACTGAGATAAATGAGACAACAGAGCATGTTGATTGTTTTCTGTCACAAACAGAAAAGTTTCACACTGTGGTGTGAACCGGAATCATGATTTAGGATGCTGTTTTCATGCAGACCTTCAGCACATCCACATTCAGCACTGTAGTCTGACCCGCTGTAGTCAGCAGCAGTTTTTGTGGTTTCTACTGCATTAAAAAAGCAACTGATGTAAAGGAAGTCTTACTAATTGCAGCACCACAAATGCTGCTGTTTCTGTGCAGCTCAACCTCAGATCAGATTCTGCAGATTTTGAGACCAACCTGTGTATGTTCACATTTGAACTTGATGCATTTCAGTGAAGCAGAAACAACTATCGTTTTCTGAGGTTCAGCTCTGTTGGATGGAACATAGTTGACCCAGAAGAACCAAGAACGACCTTCAATTCCCAAGGTAGGTGATCCAGTCAGTCAACAGATCATGTCTTCCTGACTTGTTTGTGGTGAATGTCTCACCTAAATCCTCTTCTGCTAATTAAGATTCAGTGTTGCACATGTCAAAGTAAACCTGATGATAGGCTTTGGTCCATCAGTCTGTTGCAGGGAATCTAAATGCTTTTGCTTATGGGATCAATCTAACTGTGTAACAACCGTACTGACGAATGATAACTTTTCCACCCTCTGGGATGTCTTTTTAACACAAAACACTCTTCAAACAGCAAGGCAGACAAAATCAAAGAGTCAAGGAATTACAGATATTTATACACTGTATTGATGTCAGGTCTTAGTATCGTGTATGTCAGATACTGCATAGAGAGCTTATTGTTGTTCGCCAGATAGAAGATATCTGCCCTTAGGTCAACTCGACATTTTGTTCAGAATGCAGACGCTAGGTGAGATAAGAGGAATATTCTGGTGCCTTGTGAAGTAAATAAAACTATTAATCTGAAAGCATCTCTGCTGCTTTTTCTGCCACAGCTTATCCCCTCTAAAGGTGGTAATCTGGTGCCCATATTAACAAACTAAAAAACAGCTTAATAAATTACGCTTTGTTTCCAAAACTACAGTACATCATAAAATCATCTAAACTGCTGCTGTGGCTCACAAAATAAACCCTGACCCTGATCTGATTGGTTAACCTGCACAGCAACTCCAATCGCCTTTTCTACAGTAGTGTTAGCCCTGCTGAGTTAGTTTGATTTGTAAGTCAGAGAGATTAAATAAATTCATGAGGTGCTGCAGCACATGACCATGAAGTAAAACATTTACAAAAAACAATCAATTCTACCTTTATTGGTTAAGAGAAAGATAATTTATTTGATACATCCATCTCAGGACTGCACGGTGGTGCAGTTGGTAGCACTGTTGCCTTGCAGCAAGAAGGTCATGGGTTCAATTCCCAGCCGGGGGTCTTTCTGCATGGAGTTTGCTTGTTCTCCCCGTGCATGCGTGGGTTCTCACCAGGTACTCTGGCTTCCTCCCACAGTCCAAAGACATACCTGTTAGGTTAATTGGTCTCTTTAAATTACCCTTATGTGTATGAATGAGTGTGTGTGTGGTTGTTTGTGTGTTGACCTGTGATGGACTGGTGACCTGTCCAGGGTGAACCCAGCCTCTCACCCATAGACTGCTGGAGATAGGCACCAGCTCCCCCGTGACCTACTATGGAATAAGTGGTAGAAAATGACTGACTGACATCCATATCCAGCTTTATTTTATTAAACATTAATTTTGGCACTTTTTAATTTCTTGAATTGTGTTACTTTTGGCTTTCCATACCTGTCAGTCTGTTGGTCCAAAACATTCGCTTTTTGGGCTACTGCTTTGTTTTACATGCCTAGATTTGAACTCTAAACACCATGGACTGAACCATCTTTTAGCTTTTACTTTTTTGAAAACTGTAGTTAAAAGACATATACTGCCTGGCATGTATGTAATATTTTATGATAAATCTTATACATTTTGGAAATGTATCTAATTTTATCATGACAAGGGTCTGGGGAAAATGTCTTTTCAGTTTTTTATGTTGTGATAATACCTTATCAGGTACTCCACCACTACAAATGGGTGAAGAAAACATGAAGTAACATGGAAGAAATTGCAGGTCAGAACCATTCACAAATAATAAATACAGCAAGGGGGCCCCAGCGGACATACCACCTACAGGGAGAACCATAAGGGACTGTTGCTAAGAGGATTGAGTGGCGGGCGAAGGTGGAGACCCCGACAACCCGATCTCTGGATATGAGAGATATCAGCTAGAAATATCCGGGCTCACCTCCACTCACAGAGGGCTCAGGAAACCCAGCTCCTTGAGAGAGGTTGGACTCTTTTGTACTCTAGAGTGACCCGCAGGGAGAGGTGGCAGGCTGGGGTGTGTTTGCTTGTTGCCCTCTAGCTTAGTCGTTTCTTGTTGGAGTTTACTCCGGCGGATGAGAGGGTCGCATCCCTGCGTCTTTGGGTCGGGGAGAGGTCTCTGACTGTTGTCTGACCTGTTCCAAGCAGTGGTGCGGAGGACCCGGACTTTTTTGCATCCCTGTCAGGGGTTCTGGACAGTGCCCCCTTCGGGGACTCTGTCATTCTGCTGGGGGCCTTCAACACCCATGTGGGAAACAACAGTGAAACCCGTAGGGACGTGATTGGGAGGAATGGCCTTCTCGATCTGTGTTCTTTTGTTATTGGACTTCTGTGCTAGTCACAGATTTTCAGTTTTTCAGTTATCTTTGCCACAATGTTAGGTTAGATGTGGACCTGCAATAAGTAATTATGGCTTCACCTGTGTTTACTGTTGACACAGAATCAACTAAATGTAGCTGTAGAGGTAGACTATTCCACAGCCTTGGTGCCGTGGACTGGAAGGCTGGGTTCCCCTTGGTCTTCAGTCTGGTGGAACATCTAGAACATGCTGAGCCTCAGAACAAAGACAGCGAGCAGCAGTATATTTTGTAAGCAGATCAGATAAGATGTTTTGTGGGTTTGTAGCTAGACCAAGGCGCAGACAGGAGCAGGGGATGAAACTGAGGGAAGGAGACTAATTAACATTAATGGGGTTGAACTAAAGCCTGGTTCACACAGCAGGATTTTCAAATTGTCAGCTGATTTTTAAAACCTGAGAGACCCCAAACGTTACAGTAAAAAAATCGTAGGTACAACAGGTTCAGTCCTATAGTGTGTGGTGTCCAGCCACATGGCATGTACAACACGCCACACCTGAACAGATTTCACTCATAAACATTCAGATTTCAGACGGGAAATCTCCCAAACCCTCTCGAGATCAAATGTGAGTTCAGAGTGATTTCCCTGCTTGTTTCTGACTGGCTCTACGTCACATTCAACAGGCTGCATGCTGGTTTGACCTCGGACACCCCAGACAGTAGGAAATTGGAGTCAGACAATCCAACATGTCGAAAATTCCCGATATGAGGTCGGAGCGGTCCCGACGTCCTTCCGAGCAGACTAGATCACTCTTAACGCACCACACACGGCAGGAATATCTCATTGGATTACCTTAAGAACCATCACGATAATCGGGGCAAAGACTGGCATAAAAATCCTGCGTGTGAACCAGGCATAAGCCACAAGGAAACTAATCAACCAAGTGGAAAAGACTAACAGAGCAATACATCCACATGTACAAAGAACAGAACACAAAAATAAACTAAGAAACTAAACACAGAGGAATAAACTAATACATCAAAACCCTAATGGCAAAATTAACAACTGTATATGGCAACACCTATTAGAACATAATAAATAAAGAAAAAGAAAACCGGACCTCTGTGGGTCCTTACATCAGGTTGTGGATTGCAGGTAATGAACCGATTCTATCGGACAGAGACACTAATTGAATCATGTAGATGTTCCAGGAAACATAACCAAGTTACCATGGAGCCAAATACGACTCTTCTTGTTCTCTGAATCTTATTTTTAAAAAACAATCTGCGCAGTCTTTGCAGGAGTTGTTGGATAAGAGTTGAAGTAGAAGAGGTGAAGAACCAGGTGAGAAATCTAACTGCCTTGCTTTTTAACTCTGGATTAGAACTGTGAACAGACGTTTTAAATGTTACAGTTTATCTGGAGTTCAGTTTTTTCTCCACCTGCATTCAGCTTGACTCTTTTTTAAATTCTCCAAGGTGACTTTTTCTTTCCAGAGAAAACCTCTGTCTTTATCGGGCCAATGTCATTAATGCAAGTGATCAAATTTTAACTAAAATTATTTACAAAGTCATCAATGGAAGAAGCAGGCAGATCAAGTGATAGCACGTTGAAATTTACTTCATGTGAGCTCAGCAGTTCACAGGAACACTGTCTGCTCAGAAACGTATTGTTAGGTTTAAACACCAAACACTTTCACAATTCTGCACAAAGAAAGACACAGAGAAGTTAGTTCATTTTAACCTGCAGGTGAGAGTGTCTCAGAGGCTGCTCAGTTACAAGCCTCCACACCACACTCTGAAGACAGCCTCTGCTCCCTCTGCATTTTATTGATAAGAGATAAGAGAAAAAACGCCCTGGTTACAAAATGCTCCAACCACTAAAGGGAGGGATGCACACTCATAAGATTGGATACAGCTGCACCGACAGAATGTTCTAGAACATCCTGTCTCTATCTTGCAGCTCTTGTACATATAAGATATAATCACTCTGAACAGCAAGCTTCACTTCTATTAAAGTTAAAACATATATAATCATTAATTGACCCTAACATTTTCCTCCTCTTTATAAATGTTTTAAACACTTGATACATCAATCATTAACCTTTTCTTCTCAGATTTTCAGTTAAGACATCATGGTGTGTTTTATCTGTACATGTCATTAAAAAAGTAGCAGGAGGTCTTTAAGTTTACTGTATACAACTAATTGTCGTCAGGGTCAGGATACAGATCAGGGAAATGCAGAGAAGTCTCTTCTTCTTCCTGGTCATCATCATCATCATCACTGGCTCCTTCTGTCTCCTCAGGTCTCAGGAGAGCATACATCTCTGACATTTCTGTTTTGACTGGCTGAATAGCAGAGGTTATTATGCGAGTGCACAAAGCTCTTATACACGGAATACAGCAACATCCACACAATGTGAGAATAGCTGCAAAGACTGCTATTGACATAAGGATAGACAACACTAATTGTTTATATTTACCAAACATTTCTCCAAACCCATCCCACATTGTGGTGTCAACTCCAGAATGATCTTTCATTTTGCTGTTAAGTGACCTAAGGCCCTCCAGGGCCTTGGTGAGGCTCCCATCAGCTGCGGTGTTATTTGGAATAAATGTACAACATTGATGCCCAAATATTGAACATACTCCACCTTTTTCAGCTAAGAGCATATCGACAGCAATTCTATTTTGGAAAGCCATTAAAGAGGTAGCTGACAATTGTTCATGGATGGCTGAGAATCCTTCTTCAGTTTTATTTCCTAGTCGTTGCACATTGTAATGGATGTAATTTATTCTGTCAACATTTTTATTTATTGTGCACCACCAGCATATGGTGGATTCAAAACCTGCTGCTACTTGATCTGCTAACTTATATTCATCAGGAACTCCTCTTGGTATTCCTATGCTATCTATATAAGTAGGGTCGTCTTTACTCCATCCTGATCTTTTTTCTCTATTTTTCCAGGTATGTGGAAATATGCTGGCTACTGTACCCAACAACTCTGCTACTGAGAGTGGAATAACAGACACGGGAAATATTAATGACACTGATGCACACAATCCAGTTGTGTTGTATGGCAACCTGTCATACAGTTTATCGTCTCCACACCACCACCAGATGTCGCTGCGTGCTTTAGGTTTAAAGCTGACACCTACTGTTATGGTGGAGGTACATTGATCTTTATTGAGTCTGCTTATGTTTGATCCCACACCTGTTCGGTTTATACAGGAAAAATTTCCTGGAGCAACCTTATTTGAAAACATCGGTTTTTGTTTTTCGGCGGTAGTCAAAGGATAAATCTTATCCCACATAGTACAGTTTGTTGAGAGTCTTGTGCTGTTCATTACTTCTACTAAGCATTTTTCTGTCAACGTTGAGGGGACCACCTGTAACAGTGGTCTGGCTCCCATACATACTACACAATCTGTTTTTACTGCCTGGGCAGCCTGTTCTGCCATTAAGAGCCAGTTGTTATCTATTTTAGATATTCCTGTAGTTATTTTAAACCAGTCGTCTGTGGTCAGGTTCTCAGGATCAATTCTAACTCCTTTCTCTACTGTTTTTTGAGAGAGAGTCGTTGTATTCTTATGTTCACAAATAAACAGTAGGAAACTGGGATCCGCCCCTGATGAATAGGCCCTTAGTAGGAAAAGCCAACAATCTCCCTGTAAGTTGCTCCCAGGGGGTTTTAGGGAGGTTTTTGTAAGATTCACAGTTAGATATATAGCTGTACTTGTTGCGTTAAGTTTGAATAGTTTTTTCTGGTGCTTTGCATATGCAGTAGTGCCCCACGTTGGGGTCCATTCATTATTTGCATCAGCTACTATTGTGGCCCATTGTGTTTGTTTTTGATCATTAGTCAAGTACCATTTGTAGTTTTTATAATCTTGGCCTTTTTCTGTTTTACGGCTAAGACTGGTAAGTGGAATGACAAGATTCGTGGTGGTGTTTGACTGCACACACACCATTAATCCGAATTGGTAAGCTCTTTTTGTTCCACACCTGTTATTGTCGTCAGATTCGTCAAGGTCAGATGACCGGGATCTTTTATGCAGTGTTCTATGATTTCTTTCCCATATTAGCAGGGCACCTACAATTATGATCGAGATGACGCCCCCTATTATCAATATCTTTTTGTGTGTTGGCGTGAACATCTTTCTGTAGATTGGCGCCCTTCCTAAAAACCTGTAACAGAGCTGTGGACAATCTTCACCGGTTTGAGACAGCTGCAAACTATGATTGCAGCTCCCTTTGTAGCCGGACTTTCTCTGAAGGTCAGATGAAGAGCTACAATGCTACAACAGATACCACAATGCTATGACCACAACACAAATTATGATGGTTAGAATAAACACTGCTATTAAGAAACTTATTTTAGTCCCCTTTTTGGTCTGAAGTTCCCTTGTGCATTGTGTTTAGCACAGATCAAACATGTTCTACAAAAATTTTTTGAATAAGAGTTAAATCCATATGTTGTGTATATTTTGTTCACTAATCCTACCATTCCTCCTCTCGAGACATGAGAAACTCCATGACTCGATATTGCTGCCCATTTGTATAGGTTTTTTGGTAGGATAGGTTTATTTTCTGGTCAGGTGTATATCCCTTCTTTAAGTTGAGCTCCCTTTTTTAGCCATTTTTGTATTTCATTTTGGGGTGATTGTTGTTGCATTTCCAGTAACGTTTCATCTTTTAGTTCCATTGTTACTAGGAGAAGACTACTTGGTTGTTGTTCTGCAGCTGCTTTAGCAGTTTTATCAGCAAAGGCGTTGCCTTTAGTCACAGTGTCTGTTCCTGTGGTGTGTGCTGCACATTTGCATATTGCAAGCTTTTTTGGCAGTTGGACTGCTTGCAATAGCTCTGTTAATAGTGCTGCATGTGTTACAGGTTTTCCAGTGGAGGTAATCATACCCCTATTTTTCCAATGTTGTGCAAAAGTATGCGTTGTTGCATATGCATACTGGCTATCAGTGTATATTGTTGCACTTTTTCCTGTCATTAATTTGCATGCTTCAGTTAAGGCTACTAACTCAGCAGCTTGCGCTGAGTAGTGTGAAGGGAGTGCTTCTGCTTTTAGTACTTTATTAAGAGTCACTACAGCATATCCGGTTTTTGTTTTACCTTTCTCATCCTTTTTGGAAGACCCGTCTACAAATAATATTTCTCCTTCTGTCAAAGGAGTATCTTTTAAGTCTTTTCTGCTTTTTGCTATTTCCTCAGATAATGTTTCACAATCATGAGTTTCTCCATCCTCCTCTGTGGGGATTAATGTTGCTGGGTTTAGTGCTGTACACCGTTCTATTTTGAGATGTGGTTGTGACAGCAGGATAGACATACAGGAAAGATGTCTTGCAGGTGACAGAAAACTCATTTTAGTTTGCAAAAGCAGTGCTGAAACTGCATGAGGTACTTTCAAAGTGAGTGGATGGAATAGTACAACATCTGCGCTAGACGTGACTGCTAGGGAAGCAGCCACCACTGCTCTAACGCAATGTGGAAGGGCACACGCCACTGCATCCATTTTGGTTGAATAGTAGGCTACTGGTTTATATTTACTTCCATGTAGCTGTGTCAACACGGAGGTCATGAAATTTCCTTTGCAGTCTACCATTTGTACAAAGTCTTTGTTGTAATCTGGTAATGCTAACACACAACTTCCCACCATAGTTTGTTTCAATTTACAGAGTGCATCTTCTGCTTCAGAACTCCATTTTAGGTAGTCAGACATTTTAAGTTCCTCTTTGTACATCAGGCTTTGCAAGGGTGCTGTTAGCTCTGCATAATTTGGCACCCAACTTCTACAGTAATTAGTGAGTCCTAAAAAAGACATCATTTGTTTCTTTGTCAATGGTTTTGGTGCTTGCAGAATTGCAGTTTTCCTTTCTTCCATTATTGTTTTTCCCCCTGAACTGAGCTGATGGCCCAGATATTTCACACTTTCCTTACAAAACTGTAATTTGTTTTTGCTGACTTTGTGGCCTTCTTTAGCCAAATGTTTCAGGAGTGCTATGGAGTCTTTTTTGCATTTTTCTTCGGTTTCAGATGCAACTAGTATGTCATCCACATACGTGAGCAATTGGCTCTGTTGTGGTGGGTCAAAAGTGGCCAAGCTGGATGTAAGAACTTGGGAGTAGATGGTGGGGCTTTCACAATATCCTTGTGGTAATCTGGTATAAGTGTATCTTTTCCCTTTAAAGGTGAAAGCAAACCAGTATTGACTGTCTTTGTGTAGTGGTACAGAAAAGAATGCATTGCTTATGTCCACCACAGTGAAGTATTTTGCTTTTGGGTTCAAAGAGTTTAATAACGTGTGTGGATCTGCTACACACGGAGATCTTTGTATTACTGCATTATTTACCGCTTGTAAATCTTGAACCATCCTCCATCCCACAGATGGGGGTGCCTTTTTTACAGGGAATATTGGTGTGTTACAGGGTGATTCAGCACACTCAATTAATACTCCAGCCTTCTTTAAATCTTCAATAACAGGTTCTATTCCCACCATTGCATCTGGTTTTAGAGGATATTGTTTAACTCTGGGTCTGTACTCTGTTTTTGGTCTTATCACAACAGGAAGTGCTCCTTTTACCAGGCCAACATCAGTAGGTCCTTGTGACCATAGTCTCTCAGGAACTTGTTTAAGTAGTTCCTCTTCTTCTTTTGTGAAAAAGATGTGTCATTTTTGTTTTGGGTCTAGGTGCACTCCAGCCTGGACAGTTACTGTCCAGAACAATGCCTTTTTGGTCATTTCAGTGGACTGGCTATACCATGTGTTCATGCCGGTTACCACCCAATCCCTTGCTCTTTCACCTCTGTCCACTAGTTTTGCTAAGTTTTTCCATTCTTCCTTTTTGTCTTTGCATAAGGATATGTGTGGCCCAGAAAGTTGTCTGAACAGTGGTTTGACAGTTTCTGGCAATATTACTGCAGCTGCTGCATTTGCTTCTACATCTGAGTACACATATGAGACTGTTATCTTTGTTGGGGTCATCCTGTTCAGTTCACTCATGTACTTGGTGTCTGGCTTTGCAGTATACCACATTGTCACATGTAATTCATCTGGTGACATAACATCTTGTGGGCTCCGCATTGATTGTTTGCCTTCATCCACTAACGATGCCCCTGTTGCAGTTGGCGGTTTGTTAGGGATGTCTAAAGTGTAGTAATAATTTGGTGTTCCCGTCCCTTGTACTACATAGACTTCCTCAGGTTTGCCTCTGACCACTCTCAAACCCTCTGGGGTTGGTGTTAGGCTTAGGCAGAGGGCTATTAAGCCATCTCTTCCTAATAGGTTCACTGGACATTCTGGTAACATCAAAACTGATAACTGACATGTTTTTCCTTCTGGATCTCTGATCCATAAGGGTTCTGTTTCATTTACTTGTTCGATTTTACCTTGTGCGGCCTGAACTGTGGTACATTTCCCACTGGGTCTCACATATGGTAATTGTTCTCTAATTGTTGTCCTGCAAGCTCCACTATCACAAAGAAACGTGATAGGTGTGCCTTGTACCAGCAGGGTTATTTCAGGTCTTATTTTTTCAACATAGAATAGGTCATCTAAATTTAGTATTTCCTCATCTTCTGAGGTGGTTTTCTCTTGTATTAAATTTTGATCCAATTCTGTCCCGTTTGTCTCACGATCTAGTCATGCATTTTTAGTTTGTGGGGGAGGACCTCCCCTACAATCCCTGGCTAGATGTCCTTCTTTACCGCAGGACCAACATGCTCTAAGATTTTGTGCTCCAAAGTGTCCTCTACCTCTTCCTCTACCTCGGCCTCTGCCTCTTCCCCTGCCCTGTGACTGTTGATAGTACACAGTGTTGTCCTCCTCTTGGTAAAACACTGCGTCTCTGACTGTGTCCTTTTTACCCTTTTTACTTTTTATAACTTTTTCAGCATGCAGCGCATGATTTATGTAGTCTGCAAGCGAGCCCCCACTCATTCCTATGTAGTGCCGGTTCACCCAGCCATGTATGTCGGGTGTTGAGCCTGAGTGGAGTGCATTTTTTAGTTGCTGCTGATAAGCACCATTTTCATCCTCGCTTGGTTCCAGTCCACTGTGAACTTTAAAAACTTTTCGCCATTCTTACTCTATATTCATCAAAAGGTTCATCTGGTTTTTGTTTACATCTTCCTATTTCAGTGTAATTTGCTCTCTTTTTATATTTTCCTTTTACTCTATCCAGGAGAGGATCTAACTGGGTTGTTAACTCTCCGCTACCAGCTGCAAGAGGTGCTCCTAATGCAGTTGATGGATTATAACCTCCCTTCACGTGATACCAGTCAGGGCCTAGTTTGCACATCCATGCTTGTTGGACTTCCATTCCATTCAGATGGTAGGCTTTCCTAAGATCCTCCATCTGCCTCACACTCTCATCCACATCCTCTCTAGGGTGTGGGATTCCTTCTACAGCCTTTTTAACATCATCTTGGGTCCAAGTTCGATAAACTCTAATTATGTCTGATTGGCCTTCTGCGCCTGCTCGTGGGTTAGGGAGTTCAATGAGGGGAAAAGTTTGCACATCCCCTCCTTCATCTAGGGTCATGGGACTAACCCTAGGTAATGGAGATAATAAATGTCCCAATGTTGCAGACCATTTACCCACTGCACCAGTGCTTCGAGTAGCAATTGGTGTTCGTGGTGTATATCCAGGTGGTGATGGTGGTGGTGGAGCAGTGGGTGCATCTATATCATTTCTCCCCACTGCCCCTCCCTGTTGCTGCAGTAACTGCTGTTGCAACGCTAAGTAGGGACCAGAATATTCATTATCTTCCCTTCTGTGAAACATTATGTTCTCATGTCCTGCTTCTTTCCATTTTGCTTCCTCTTTTTCTCTCTTTTGCTCTTCTTCACTTGCTTTTTTTTTCTCTTTATTTTGTCGCTTCCTTTCCTCTCTTTCCTGTTTTGCCAGTCTTTCTCCTTCCTCACGTTGTTTTGCTATTTTAACCCAGACTTGAGTCTGTGCATAACCTTCCTTTCTCATTTGTTTTTCATTATTTTTGCATTTAATTTTTATTTTATTCTGTAATTCTGTTAGGGCACTTGTAGACAGCTTTCCATTATAATTATAGGTTTTTATCCAATAACATAGGGGTTCTACTGCATCTTGATTTTCTTTTTCTACCGCTTTCCAATCTTTGCATGTAAGGTTATCAAGTAACTTTTGTTTCTCTTTACTTTGCCCCTTTCCCATTTTGAACTAAATTTAGATCCAGTATGTTTTTTAATACCTGGTGTATTCTAAATACTGGATTTATGTATTTGAAAACAGGATGGTGATCAAGAAGTCAGTTGTGGTAAAATCCACTTCAACCCTGTTCAGGTGGGATTTTCTTGCCTACAAGCATCCACAAAGGCTCACCATTTACTATCTGTTTTCAGTTTATATGAAAAGTAAGGACCTAATGGTCATTACGATTCCATTCACTCTTACGTTTTTCAGTCACACTTTTTTACGCGTTTTACTCTTACTGTAATTACTTTCACAAAAACATAACAGAGGACTCCGCCGTCCTGTGTAGAGTTTAATTAGTCTATTTCAACTAAGGGAGTCTACCCTCCTGCGGAATTTAACTGTCTATTTTAGTTCACCTGATAGTGTCTAGAATTGTCAGGGTTTCTCTATACTGTACTATTTTAGGTCATTTGCATTTCATCACTCATTCCTTTTAAATGAAAGACCTACTCACTGGTTCTCTGTGTCCTCGGGAGTACCGTCAGCCGTCAGACCCCAGCCTGTCAGGGAGGGACCAGTCCCGGAAAGGGTATTAGTACTGTGGCCACAGATTTGTCTGGAATCTCACTCACCCACTGGGATCATCAAGCATCTTGGCATCCGGCTCGAAGGACCATTTATGTTAGGTTTAAACACCAAACACTTTCACAATTCTGCACAAAGAAAGACACAGAGAAGTTAGTTCATTTTAACCTGCAGGTGAGAGTGTCTCAGAGGCTGCTCAGTTACAAGCCTCCACACCACACTCTGAAGACAGCCTCTGCTCCCTCTGCATTTTATTGATAAGAGATAAGAGAAAAAACGCCCTGGTTACAAAATGCTCCAACCACTAAAGGGAGGGATGCACACTCATAAGATTGGATACAGCTGCACCGACAGAATGTTCTAGAACATCCTGTCTCTATCTTGCAGCTCTTGTACATATAAGATATAATCACTCTGAACAGCAAGCTTCACTTCTATTAAAGTTAAAACATATATAATCATTAATTAACCCTAACACGTATAAAATATGCAAGTATGATGAATGATCCAGCTTCCTCTCTGTGTCTGACAACATTTAAACGGGGGTGACTGACCACCCATTTGGCATTTATGCTCAATCACTGTAATGATCTAAAAAAGGGGGGCAAATACTTTTCTTGAAGGGCCAGGTTGGTTTGGTTTAATTTTTTCTCCTTCATAAATGAATTCATCACTTGAAAACTGTTTTTTGTATCTACTCTGCTAAACCATGGCTGATATTAAAAATTGCTTTATGAGTGAAAACATTTAAGTGTTACATAAAAGGAAAAACAGAAGAAATCTGCAAATGGAAAAAACTTTTTCCCATCACTGCATAAAAGGAGTTTTTGAAGCAGAACTAAATCCAGACTGATGTTGAAGAAAAACTGAAACAATCTACTGAAGAGATATTTGGCAGCATCTGGTTCCCAGGGATGGTTTCAGGGACACTTAAACATCCCAGCACCAGAATGACTGACAAATGTTTTGTTCATTTTAGATTCAAATTCAGAGTTTGTATTAAAGGAAGGTTTCTGGATATGGTTCTATTACTGGTGGTTTTGTGTTTGACTTGCAAATGCTGCTGAGAGCATCTGCTCCATGAAGCCAGAGCCTGAAGGACAGTTGGAGAAGGCTTGAGGCTGCCAGGCAGGTGAGTGCTGCAGGTAGGTTTCCCTTCATGGTCAGCTGAGGGTGTTGGACTCAGTTGTTCCATTTCTGTTGTATTTAGACATAATCAGGAGTGCTTCAGCTCCTGTTGAAGCTTCTCAGGGTCTACCTGCAGATGCTTGTTCTGAGGATGGAAACTGTGACGTGTAAATGAAATGAAACCATCAGTGTAACTCTGCTGGACAGCTAAACATATCCATTCAGCATTTAGTGTGTGAGTTGTCATGTTTGGCTTCCTGCTCTGGGTAGCAGCTTCCTCTGTGGTTTCTAACTGATTAAAAGACAGCTGATGTGGAAGTTATCTTAAAAAAAGTGATAAAAACCACAAATGCTGCCGGGTGTTCCTGCAGCTTAGCTTCAAATCAGCTTCTGCAGAATGGAGCAGCTGTTAGAACCTGACCTGCAGCAGAGTTGTTGTTCATGCTCACATCTGAGCTTCACTTTAAGTTTGGAGCAGTGAAAGGACCTGATGATCTTTTGTTTCTGTTCAGCTCTGTTGGATAAAACGTGGCTGACCCAGAGGAATCAGTGATGACCTCCAACAAGTCCACCAACCAGACGCTCTGTGATCCTGTCAGCACATCATCTCTCCCCGCCTTTATATTCCTCTACAGTCTGGTGTTTCTGGTGAGTCTCTCACTTCTACAGGGTTGCCGATTCTCGAGCATTTTGCCTGAGTCTCACTCTTTCACTCTATCTTGACAAATTTCACTCCAATCAAGAAAATCTTTTGCACCAGACAGGAACATCATTTTCCACAGAACTGTCCTATTGGTCATTGTAGCCACAATCAGACATTTGTGACACTCTCTTCTGATGGACAGTTCTTCATACTAATGGGATGGTTTTATCTGTTGGCGGGTGAGAGATGAACATGCACTAAATACACCATGGTGCTGTGTCCTGGGTGCATCCTGCAGCAGCATTGGCAAAAGCATAATGTATTGCCCTGGCTGTCAGGAAGTCTTGTCATTGAGCAACGAGGGGAAGAAGAGACAGAGAAAAACCCTGAGCAGTGGTTCATGGGGGTTATAATAGCATTTTTCATAAAAAAAAAAAACTATATCCAGCTGATCTACACAGATTTAGCATTTTGAGTTAATGGTTCATCTGCACAAGTTGAAATCCTTGCAGGAAAGGGCCCAAGGTGCTGTGTAGAGTTCTATATCATTAATAGTGCATGTTGTGGGTTTTGGTCACCTTGAACCTGCTGATGTGAGCTTGCTCCAGGAAAACTCTGTTGACATGCACTTAGTTAAACTAAGGGGGATTTTATTTCAACCAGGCCCATGTGAAAAATGACATATCTGTGCACCAATCCTGCACACACACCATTTCTGATGTTAGGTTTAGTTACCTCTGAGCATACAGCTGCAACTATAAGCACAGTGAGGCATTTATATGTTTTTGGTAACTTTCAGCATTTGGCTTTGGTTTAGAAAAGTGCTTCATTCCTAACCTGAGGCTTCAAGATCAGTGGGAATACAAAACTTCTTCAAGTTCTTCCTCAACTATGCTGATGATGTTTCGTCCTCCACAGCAAGGCTGAAACTGATGGTAGACCTCCTGATTTCTTCAGGGTAGAAGCTGTTCCTCAGTGTTGATGTTTTAAACTTCAGACATGGGTGTGAAAAGACTCCAGTATGATTACAGGTGATGAGGCTGTTTCTACACTGTATTCTCCATGCATTGATGTTCTGCAGTGATAAGCTGCTCCTCAGTCCAGACCAGTCTTTACAGAAGCTGTGGTCTTTGGTGATGCTGCATCTGAACTAAACAGTGATGAGGTTGCTGAAGGTGCTGCAGATGATGTTGCTGTAGAAATTTCCATGATTGTCTAAAAACCCCAGTCTCTGTAGAATAATGAGATGCTGTTGAGCTTTTCTGGACCAGCTGGGTGATGTTGAGTTACGAGGTGAGAGTCTTACATGAACAGAAAGACACTTTAAACAGTTCCTGGTCCTCTGGTGGTTAAGTTGCTACATTGGCTCAAAATCATCTCCTTGGTCTTGTCCACATTGAGAAAGTGGTTTGTTTTCACACCATATCTCCCATTTCTGGATGTTCTGACCATCAGGGATCAGTCACTGCGGTTATGTCTGCAGGTTTCAGGGGGAAACAGCAGCAGAACAATCAGTAGTGAAGAACATGAAGAACGGACCATAGCTGAAGACGCTCTGTTGGTTGAGAGAAATACAGATATTCATCTCAGTAAAGGCATCTGCCTTCAAAGTCGACCATGATGCATCTACTATGCATCTTTTACTGCTGGATTCAAGATGACGTTTAGAGAACATTAAGTTGCAGCAAAACAGGCCCATCAGCATAAAAATAAATCTTCTGATATATGGTAGTGATTTCTTTTAACAATAGTTTGACAGAAACTTAAATAATGAAGAATAAAATGTCTTAATGGGAGGACCTTTGAAAGGACTTTGCTTGAGACCAGTGAACTGTCGTCCATATGGGTTTGATCCAGGTTCGGTCAGAGTGGAGGACACACTGCTGATGGACGAGTCCAGTGGCTATTAGTTCCTGAGGCAGGTCCATCAGTCTGACAGGGAACACAGAGTCTCATCTCCTGATGTTTCCTCTGCAGGTGGGTTCGATCCTCAACAGCTTCACCTTGTGGTTCCAGTTCTGCAGAGCTCAAAAAAACATCTCTAAGAGCTGGATGATCTACCTGAAAAACCTGATAGCGACTGACTTCCTGCTCTGCCTCACACTGCCCCTCCGCATCGCTGACTACGCAGACAAGTCTGTCACTGTTCACCTGTTCTACTGCACCTTTGGAGCCCCCATCTTCTATCTCAACATGTACACCAGTATCCTCCTTATGGGCTACATCGCCGCCAGCAGGTAAAACAACTTTCATGACAATTTTAAGACCCAACCAGTAGAGATCTGTATCAGACGAGGTTTAAACTACAATTAAAGAATATCAGATACAGTTGGTGCAGTTCAAGATGTGGGAACCACAGTTCAGTTACAAACCAGGTTTTTACTTCAGTCTCCTGGACTGGAATGTTGACTTCAACCAAGGTGCTGGATTTCAAGCTCCAGATGCTGCTTCCTCAACTGGAGGAGTGAAAGTAGTTCAAACTTGTATTCATGAGTGGAGGTTGGATGAGATGGAGGCAGATTTGAGCAGCATATGCAGTGATGTTGTTCCTGCTGCTGTGAAGGTCAGATGAAGGGTGCAGATGGTAATTGTGGGTAATGACTGAATGTATGAGATGACTGTTGTGACTATGAATCTGAATATATTATTTAATATTAATATTTTATCAAATAATATTTGGGTCTGTTAAGGGTTGTCCTGTGAATACCAGCCCAGTAAGGCGATGGTTTTAGGACTAAATAGAAAGGTGTGAGACGAGCTCTGACTGTTGGAGAGTGCAGTCTTATCACTGAGCTAAAACAATTAACACAGAACTCAGATATATCTCTCTCCCCAGCCTTCACGGGAGGGAACTTTTATTTCTCACAGCGCACAAAAACATCTTCATCAAAATTCCAGAAGTCTCCCTCCCTTCAGTCATCACATCACAAAGACTTGCTGTCTTGGTCACAGATGCGCCAGCAAGACGTGCATCAACAATTTGTCCTCTTTTGAACTCTGGTATGTCACCCATAATGTTGTGTGCATTTCAATATTTTGAACAAAACTGTGCTCTTACCCTGCTAATTGAACCTTCACACTCTGCTCTTACTGGTGCAATGTACAATCAATGAAGACTGGATACCAGGCTGGTCCAATTTAGACATGAAACCTCCCACACTAAAATGACAGGTGTTTCAGTTTCATTGTCCAACCCCTGTAGATCCCTTCACATACTAATGACTCTTCTCAAACAGTTATAACATGTTTTCATAAGGTTAAAATGATTAACATAGCTTCAGGGTGAACTCAGGACAAAATAACAAACCAAGGCCTATTCTTCATGAATACACCTTACCTTACCAAAGGAACCTCAAAAAGAAATATAAAATGCTTACCTACCTAACATAACCAGGTGAAAATTGTTAAACCCTTACTTAAACATGAAAACACATAATATTGACCTTCAGAAAGAATATGCTTTTTAACAGAAATTGCTTATATGACTTTGTTATGGATAAATGACATCACCTCAATGTCCATCTTATCAGAGTCTCGTTGGACACAGGCAGTTCCACTGAATTTCCGGCCATCATGGCTCCAAGTTCCCAAGCACATATACAGTTAGCAAGGTTAATCCTGTCTTCACTGCTAAGGCTCCCCAGTCACCAAATATTTCCTCCAGACTCTTCCACGACCAGCTGTCCCTGCCCGCATTCTCCATTTCTTCTTTTAATTTGCAGAGTCTAACCATTATGGCATTGAAGGTACCTCTTGGGGCTGTGTTCATGGGAAAAGAGAGAGAGGGAGGGTTTGGGGGTGAGAGCGAGGAACGAGAGGGGAAGGAGAAATAGGAGGAAAGAGAGAGATGGTAAAAACAATAATAACACTTTTTAATCTAATCACACAAAGCTTTATGCTTCCACATGACATTATTGAAGAGCATAAACTCTCCCTTCCTAACGTTGAGATAGAAAAGTCCAGTTTTTCAGCCCTCCATTGGTTGTCATGTTTCGGTGAAGTTAATTGGCTCAGAGATCTGAGCAACAGACTTCAGTTTTCCCTGAGGAGTGTTGGGATTATGAATCTGAGAATATTATTTAATATTTAATATTAATAATTTAATATTTTATCAAATAATATTTGGGTCTGTTAAGGGTTGTCCTGTGAATACCAGCCCAGTAAGGCGATGGTATTAGAACAAAATAGAAAGGTGTGAGTCGAGCTCTGACATTATTGAACAGCATAAACTCTGCACATATATGGAATGAATTCACACAATTTCTTAAAATACAAGAATTTATGAACAAAAATAAGTCCACTCAAAGTCAAACATATTTCAATCAACAAACTCTTTACTTTGCTAAAACAATCCCAGCTAGGGTCCTTACTGCATAGAGTTTACATGTTTTCTCTGTGCAGATCTAAATTCGTTCTAGGTACTCTAACTTCCTCCCACAGCCTAAATACAGGCGTGTTAGGTACATTGGTCTCTATGAGGGTTAGTTTAAATGCTAAATTGTCTTTAGGCTTTACCTTTGACCAGAGAATGGAAAAAAGGAAAATTTCCTGCCAGACACCTGAGGTTTAGTGGTTCCCTACTGATGCTGACAATCTGGTGGGAAAAATGTACCACCTGACAGAAGAAACCATCAGCCTCAGTTTTGGTTCTTCTTACCAGCTAGTCAAGAACCTCTGGAGAAGAAACCTGCTGACCTTTTTGTCATGGAGGGTTTTTTTTGGACTCTGGTGTGTGCAGGGTCTGTTCGCTACCTGTGCAGGTGAGAAGGATAAAAAAGAAAACAGTCTCTTTGGCTGGTTTAAGTTAAAACCCATTTTTCAATTTGCCTTCAGACCTCCTCTGACCCCTCCAATAATCCCTTCCTTTAATAACAGAGAATCCGTAGATGTTCAGAATGACTGTCTTCATTCTGAACATTTGACATGAACAGGTGCATGACATCTTACAGGTAAAGTGGATCATCAGCAGCAACAGCTCAACTCTTCTTTATGCAGTTTACCAAGTGACCAGCTGGGATTACAAGCTACACAGTCAATGAGCGCCCCCAAGTGGTCAAACAAATGTTCTTACACTCCCAGTGCTTAAAGGAATCATTGAGGAGCTTAATACTTTTGCTTTGGGATAAGATACAACAGCTGCTGTGCGTTAATGGTCCAGTGTGACCTTCACTAGAATAAGACCAGGTTTACTTCTATAAATGGTTACAATAATTTGTACTAAATATCTCTGAGTATTTTCACATTCTTCAGGTACATGAAGATCTTTCATCCTTTGAGGACTTCCTTCTTGATGACTGCACGAGCTGCACGCAGCATCTCAGTGACCACGTGGGTTTTCTTCCTGGTTCCACTACCTGTATACATCATCTTGATGCTGGGCACCAAAAGAACTTCTCCTCCTGCCAGAACATGTGATGTTCTCCTCAGTGAACCAGCCCAACAGCTCTACATATTTATTCATGCTGCTGCTTTCGTCGTCTTCCTGTCAGTGCTCTTCTCGCTGGTCTTCTTCTACTACAGCATATCCCGCAGGGTGTTGCAGATTCAGCAGAGGCGTCTGGGCTCCTTCAACTCCAAGAAGCTTGTGACGTCTCGCAGGAATGTGTTGGTGTTGGTCAGTGTCTTCTGCATTTGCTTCGTTCCTTATCACGTGGTTCGACTTCTGTACGTCATACTTCGAGGACAATGTTCAGTGGTGTTGTACTACCTGAAGGAGGTGACCATCTTAATATCAGTTTTCAATATCTGTCTGGATCCTCTTATTTATGTTTTTCTTTGTAAGGACTTCAGGGCTCAGCTGAACCTGCAGCAGATGTTCTCCACTACAAAAGACTCAAGTCTCTCAGTCTCAGAGGCTGAGGACAGATCAGACAACCAACCGACCCAGCAGTGATGACGTGGTTTCTGCTCGCTCTGTTGAATTTCATCATTAATTAAAAGGCCGTGTTCAAAGAAAAAGCAGTGGAGTTCAGACGGCTTATTTAAGGCTGAGAGCAGATAATGTTGTCCATGCAGGTCGTAGCGCTTCCTTACTGAGAATCCAAATGGGTCGTTCCAGAACGGGGTTAGAAAACAGCAAACTTTCATTAAAAGCTGACTGAAGAGGGAGAAACATATAAAGATTCAGCTCCAGGGTCACCAGAGAAGGACTACAACAATTGTCTGCAGCCCTGGTCCTCAGAGCCCAGGTGTCTCTGGTCCAGGACAACTGATTCAAATGACTGCATTAAATACTTGTAGAACGCCCTCTCGAACAAGGATGAGACTTTACTGATGGTTTTATGAGATTTTATTCCTTTTAAATCTTGTTCCATTCTGTGAATCACTGAGCTGCAACACATATAAATATATGTAACTAAGTTTGCATCATTCCAGTCTTCAGTTTATGCAAACATATCAACAGACAAATACTCTTGAATTTTAAATGCTTAAATCAATGGACCTTTGGCCTCTCCGGAGGGCTGCCAGTATAAAATAATGTTCACCGTGGCTCCGTGTGAAACTTATGCCGTACTTGTGGAAAACATGCCACCTTCTGTACAACTGCGTTAGACAGGAAGTAAGTTCAAAATAAAAGCATGCAGCTCAAAAACAGGAAGTCAACGACCTCATTCAGAAACTTCAAACAAAAATGGAACACTTTCTAATTTGCTGTCCCAAAATAAGCTTATGGTTATTTCCACTACTCATATACCATCAAGTGCTACAGAAGCATGTTAATCACCCATTCATTTAAGTCAGGTGTGCTGCAAAAGAGAAACACTTAAAGCATGCAGGAAAGTGGTCCCTGAGGACCAGGTTTGGGGCCTCTCTGGTCTACAGTTATCTATGAATTTTGCATTCTCCATTCACTGGCATAAAGACAAACAGAAAAACATTTCATGGACTGATGAAAGCAGGATTGTTGACATGAATATTTTTGTAATTTATGGTTCTGTTTTCCCATTGGTTTATTGTACGTCACGTGACATGTCTAAATGAATGCACCTGTGTGAAATAAATGTGTGTGTGCTCCTTAAACAATGGGAGAAATACCACGGAGCCGAGTTGAGCATTATGCATGTCGTGTTTAATGTTGCGTCAAAAAGTGACTCTGGGTCCACGGTAATTAATCTGTATACTGAACGGACGTCACTGCAGAAATCCACGAGTGGGTCGGTAACCGAGTACATCAACAGAGCTGAGGCCGCAATCACCGCTTTAAGAAGCGCAGGTGAGGATTTGAGTGATGGACTTTTGATAGCTATGGTTCTGGAGGGGCTTCCAGAGGTATTTAAACCATTTACTATTTATATCACTCAAAGCGAAGATGGAGATAAATTGACTTTTGCAGAGTTCAAGACCAAACTCAGAAGCTATGAAGACATAGAAAATATGCGCGCCAGTGTATCTAAAGACAATGTGATGAAAGCTAAGGCACACTCAGGGAAAAAATGCGCACCTAGAGTTGCAAATGATCTTGGAGTCTGAAGTTCTGAAATCGTGTGCTTTAAGTTTGGGATGAAAGGCCACACAAGCAGAATCTGCCATCAGAAACTGTTGCAGTCACTGTAAAAATAACAGCAACAGAACCTGCAGAGGGACAACGCACGCAAATTAGCCAAAGAGGAGAGTACCGGCAAGAAAGAGGTCTGATGGTGGATGCCGGAGCAACGTCACAGCTTTATCACCGACATCAGGAAGTTCTGGAGGTTTGATGAAAGTTTCCAGGCCGAGACACACTGCATGGGATTGGCGGATGGAACAAGGTGCCTTGGGGTTGCTAAGCAACGAGGGGAAGCAGAGGTCAACGTCTTAAAACGGTGCTGAGGTACATCCCATCATATCTGCACGACATCTTAGTGAATGCTGCCACATCCAGCGAAGCAACTGTAATCTTCAAAGAGGGAAAGTGTCATTTTCTGTATAGATCTGACCCACATACAAAGAACACTCAGAAGAGAAAGTTTTATGGATTTTATTGTCAGCAAAGTAATCTGGGATGTGGGCTGGAAACACCAACTGTACAGGAAGGAAGAAGAATGAACTGGTGAACAAACGAATGATATGAAGAAACTGATCACTTAGATCTGAGAAATGGCTTACTAGATTGTTGTGGCTTGAACCACCAGGGCTAGAGAGATTCAGAGTCTTAACTTGCGAAGGAAGATCGTTCAGTTGTCCTCTTAGTTGAGATCTTGGTGCCAGCCGAATGGAGCTTAGGTGCCGATGTTTAAGATGGAGGATGGAACAGAGTATGCTGATGCCTGAGTCCTGGAAACGGGAAGCCGCCAGCTTGGTCCGTGTCCAAAAGATACAGATGGTAGTGAGAGAAATCCACAAGAAGGTAGATCCTTAACTTAGTAGTTGAAAATCCAGATGCTCAGAGAAACTCTGGAACGAAGTCGTAACTCAGCAAGGTAAACAAAGTCTCAGGTAAAAACCTGCATGGGAACAAAATACAAAGTTACTTTAGTTCAAGAATGAAGCAAAAAATTAGTAGTGGCTGATTTGTTACCACTAAGGCAAACACTCTGGCATCGAAGTGCTGGCAGCTTTCTGCTTAAATACTCCTCCAAGCAATCAGCAGATAGAAAACACCTGTCATCCAGCGCACCTGAGAAGTCCAGCACCAACTGGAATACTGAATGATTATGAAGACAAGTACACCAAACAAACACACACACACACACACACACACACCCTGTCTGAACTGTCTGTTGAACTGTGCATATAAATAAAGAGATAAGGTGTCAAAACGTTGTAGTCTGCACTGCAAAGTGAGCTACCCTTGCTGCAAGTAACTATGACTCTATCGTTCTTGTCTCTGAGTTGACTAATTAATACCTAACAAGTTGTAAATGATGGAAAAGTTATTCAGGAGTACTGTCCAACTAATGACACGGTTGCAGATGTACTAAGCAAGCCGGCAACACAGATTAAGTTAAGGAAGTATGAAATGTTCATGTTTGGTGTATCAAAAATGTATTTGTAGTTGATACATTAAGAGTCTGAGGGAGTCACTCAAATGTGAGCAAGTGGGGGTGTTGACATTATGAATGTTTTTGTATTTTAGTGCTCTCATTTATTGTTCTGTTTTCCCATTGGTTTATTGTACGTCATGTGACATGTCTAATTTAATGCACCTTTGTGAAATAAAAGGTGTGTATGTTCCTTAAACAATGGGTGTGGCTGCCATGAATGGCAGTTATGCATTTTGGTCCTTTTCATAGTTTTAAAATAAATAAGTTAAAGTAAAATGATTCAGGTTTATTAATATCTGAGTGTAATATTGTTGTAAAATGCATATTTAAGGGTTGCATGAATGCTTCAGGGTGGAACCAATGTTTAAGTTTTTGCTCTCTATACGATGTACGATCAATATTCCTAAAAAAGGCCAAATGTACGATAATTTGACCATTCCGTGAATGTGTGGTTGTAATCAGTTGTCATCAGCCTACCGCCAAAGTCTGTCGGGAGTTTTTTTGTGAACCTTGAAGGCATCTGTGTCCGGATTCAGAAACAAATGCTGGAAATTCCAGCCAATCGTGCTTTTCTAAATGTGACCTGCGAGTGACGTATTGCGCTGGCCTCAGAACAACGGCCATGATTGGCCGAATAGTCCACTGCGCCCGCCCATGATTGAGGAAAAGAAAAGAAGAAGAAGCAGAGCCCGGTACTGTGGGGCTGCAGCTGTTGATGGCCCTGTCCCAATTCCCACACTACACCCTACGCCCCTCTATGAAGTGTGTACTTTGTACAAGTGCATGTAGGGGTTGAAGTGCGCAGGTTATACGTGTGGAAAATTGGAGAATTGGGACAATTGAGGTGACGTCATCGACTTGCACCTCTGCAACGTAACAGCAACATCAAAAAGGGCGGGAACCAGCGCTGTTTTCACAGTCTTGCTGCTAAAAAAACTATTTAAAACTGCAACAAGTAATTGTTTTGAGGAGAAGAAATGCAGGAAGTGACGTAGGTTTATACACCAGACTCTCACACCAGTGTTTGTTTGAAAGGTAACTTCTGTGTTATGATCTACTGGCCCAGAATCACTCTGAACCCACTGGTTTCTTACAATGTTGAGCCTGAAAAACCAGTAAAAAAATATATTTGTCGGCTTGCTGTCTAAAGTTTACGTAGTTCTTATTATTCTGATTTGATGGCTGGTTACGTTGACGGTTGTGATTGGTTTCTGCTCAGAACGTCATCTGCAGCAGTGAATTGTGGGTAATATACTTCGGCATAGTCCGCTTCGATGCGGGCTTCGCCGAAGGGCGGATGTGGGGCACAAAGGGGGCGGGGCTAAGGACCACTCTGGAGAATTGGGTCACACTACGGACTCGAACCCATCAACGGGAACAATTCAGGGACACAAGGGTGGAAATGCGAGTATTGGGACAGGACCGATAAATCCATTCCTTTCTGACGCCACAAAGCTGCGAGTTCCTGTTAGACGCTATTTAACACATCAACAGTCTTGTTATTTTGGTTATGACGAGTGTACGATAATTTCCCTCAAAATACGATCATTTGATGTCTCTAGTACGATAATCCTACCTTTCTCACCTGGTAACACTGGAGACAGAGAGACTTGAGGAAGCATCCGGCGAAGTTTCATGCAGTGAAGGCGTAAAGAAGACGTACTCTGTCAGGTATTTGTTGACCCCTTCGGGTTGGTGCGGCCAATGAGGTGTTGATATTTTTGTAAGTGAAATAACTGATTGTAAATGTTTTATTGTTAAATGGTATTCTTTGTTTATTCTCTATGAGAATGCTTTCTGTGTGAAATCTATTATTCGTGTTTTTGTACAGTTCTCACGGCATCGTTGATGACAAAGTGTGTGATTAAATGCCTGTAAATACCAAGAACGCCTTGTGTCCGTTTGTCCTCTTGGAGGGAGTCACAATGGGAGAAACACCACAGAGTCAAGTTGAGGATTAATGCTGCGCCAAAAGTGACTCTGCAAACAGTTCTGTTTTGGGTGTTGAAGCTGCAGACAGTTTGCCCCCCTAATGCTGAATTCAAGCCATGGTACTTGTGAAGCATGGTGGCATCATCACCAGGTATCATGGTATGGGGATGTCTCTTTTAGTATGGTATCGGGTTTGAATTTATAAAAATAATCAAAGAGATCATGTTGCCCTAATGCAAAAGATGAATTGCCCCAAAAAAATGGATGTTTTAACATGAAAGTGACAAACACACAAGTAAAATGGCAGCATATTGGTTACAGATTAACATAACGGGGAGGTTAGCCCAGTCCCTGGAAATGTATTCAATATAAAACTTGTGGAGTGACATTCAACAACCTGTATCTGAGGAAAACACTGGAAATGTAGAGGAATTGTGGAGTATAATCCAAGTCTCTGTAGTCCAGGTCCTGGGCTGAGAAGAGCCAGAGGTTGATAGACTCTACATTCAAATGTGAAGCATTTCTCAGAAACAAGTGGTTCGTTATACAACTAAAGATCAGTTCAGGATTGACAGGAAAGTTTAATCTTAAAATATTTTCCAGTCAATATTTGAGCTTGTTAAGAAAAGTGCTACTTTTATATTTCCTTTTCTTCTCCTTCTGCTGAATGAGAACAGATGTGATAGAAATTTACTTCATGTTTTTATTTGGAACAGGATGTGTTGTGTTCCTGATGCATTTCCATGTATGGAAATAAAAGCTACACACGTTGCTCAGTTTTGTAAAGTTAATCTTGTTATTTTTAATACAACTGCATGCGTGAGAATGGGATGAAATTCATGGGAGACATTCAACTGAGTTAGAATGAATCATTTCCTTGTGTCACACTATAAACATGTTGATGGCGGTCCACTGTGGATCAGACATGCTGCAGCATCTCATACCTCATTTCTCTGGTAGATTTCTGTTAACTATCCAGTCCCTTAATCTACCATCTGTATCCACTGTTAGCATGCTAGCATTATACAAATTTTAAAGTTACAGACGCTAGCTGTTCTAACTGACAAACTGTTAGTATGCAAATGTTAGCTGTGTCTCAAGGCAGCCTTTTAGGAGCCTGTTAGGAGCTTAAAGGGGACACATGATGCATTTGAACCATTTATTTCCCCCCTTAAACCATCCGCTTTGCTGCATCCATTGTTTCCATAGACTGAAGGAACTGACCCTTAATCAGATGAAGGCTTTCAGTAAATCCTTCTACATACTGGAGGAGGTTGATGAAGAACTCGTCCTTGAAGATCTTCATGCAGACAAAGAGGAATTTCTCCACTGATGTGGGAACATTTCCATGAAAAATGTAATTTAACCAGAAACTTGGAAGAGGTTCTGATGCTGGGGGACGGTGGGATGACGGCATACTTGAGCTTGGACTGCAAAATAGCAGTGAAGAATAAATATGGCAGATACGCGACATTAATCAGCCTGAAGTCCATGACCTTAATTAGCTGTTCAGCAGCAAATACTGAGCCGTAACAGTTGGAAAAATGTAGAAGATGACAGAGAAAACCGAACGGACTGAAACTGAAAATAGGTATCTCCGCAACACCTGGAGAGACTAAATTCAACTTGTCTGCACTCCTACAGACTCCAAGTACACAACAACACATTTAACAGTAAAAAAGGAATTTGCATAAAATGTCCCCTTTAAATCACATTTAAAGTGGACATCCCCGATGTTCACCAGATTCTCCAGAGATGGAACCAGTTGAGAGAGTAGCACCACGTACTCCAGTAGCAGCATCTGGATGACGGGCGCTTTCAGCGGTAATGTTGGATGGGTGCGAAAACTTGTCACTCATGTAAAAACTTTGTGCTGTAGTGCAGCTGCACTCTGCTTTGTATCATGCTCTGTTATGCAGCCCTCCCTGTGTGTGTGATCTCCATTATCTATTTCACACACACACACCAGAAGCTGAATCACATTCTGTGAGAACCAGCCTCTTCTCAGCCTCACACACACACACACCCTGTCTGAACTGTCTGTTGAATTGTGTATATAAATAAAGAGATAGGGTGTCAAAACTTTGTAGTTTGCACTGCAAAGTGAGCTACCCTTGCTGCAAGTAACTCTGACTGTATCGTTCTTACCTCTTAGTTGACTTAATATTACCTAACATTAATTAAGATTCAATAACCTTATTTTCTTTGCTTTAACAGTGACTCTGGGATCTGTGGGGGAAGCCTGACGTCGAGCGAAGCACCGCTGCACAGCCTCCATTAGCTGCAGTGGCTGAAAGTCCAGGTGTGTGAATTCACACCTGGACAGTGGGTTACCGCCTTCCTCGGCGCCGGGTGACTCTCACAGGATCCAAGAAGTCAACTCCGAGGTGAGACAGTTTTAAAATACAGTACATAAGATAAGAAAAAGTCGTTGGTAGTGTGTCGCCGTTAAGGACACTGCATTGGGAAGGTTTTATTCCACCGTGAAGGGAATAGCGATCAATTAGGTAGGGCCCCGCCGGGAAGGGGATCAAATAAAACGACTAAGGGTTATTCCCCTGCGAGGGAATAGAATAAGCGCTATAAAAATAGGTTAAGGGGAGAAGATAGAGCTCATGGTTTTAAACTAAATCAGAAATCTGTTGTAAGGTACCTGAAACTAACTGTGTGACTGTGTTGTGTGTGTATGGAGTATAACTCAGTTCTACTCAGTCATAAAACCTCCCCCAACTCTTGAGCAGATAAAGAGTTATAAAACTTTTGGCAGCAAGCTAGCAAGCAGTGAGGTTGAAGACAAAGAAAATGGTGAATTTCACCATGAGGTTATTTTAACAGTCCAGTCTCACAGCGCACCTGCGCTTGATCTCAGGTGTTCAATAACCCTGCAAAACACACACAAAGCTGGGAGCTCAGCGGCTTCCAGACGTCAAACACGGCACATCAAATTTCAATAAAAAGGTTACATGCACATATCATTCAGAACACATTAGATTAAATAGCGAATCTTATCGCACTAAAAACCTCCTGTACCCTGCCCAGACTTTCTAAGAAAGAAATAAAAATAAAGGATGGGTTTTACTTGTTGAAGTCTTCTTTCTGAGCGGAGATGAGAGAGAATGGGAAGTTGGAAGTTACTGTGCGTCCACAGGATGGAGTAAGGGGGAGTCAGGTTTATCCTAAACCGGCTCAGTTATGGTTGAGGTCCAAACACACCCTCCATTTCTGCTACCTGTATGACCCCTTCTCTTTTCCAATGGTTATAATCAGTCTGACAGAGAGAGGTATCCCAATCCTTGTGGTTTTTAGTATAACAATGACCATCAGTGGGACCCTTTATGAGGTTCCTTGAGACGACATTGTTGTAAATAAGCGCCGTTTAACTAAATAATCTGAACTGAAACTATCTCTGTAGTTATGCTGCTATAGGCTTAGGCTGCTGGAGGACATAACGACCACTTTCACCCTCTTCGCTACATTCTCATACTACTCTCCAATTTTGCATTGTTTGCTGTTATTTCAGTTTTTAACTTTATGTTCTCTCTTTTCTCTTCCTAGAAGCTACACCTGGACTGGCTCTGTGTCTACCTGTGACACCTTTCTAGAGAGGGGCATCGTCCGAGCTTCTGCTGGCAACAACTTAATGTTCACCTTCTACAGATGATCCACATGGCCCTGTCTTTTAGTGTTTAACCCTTTCTCTCTCCTAGACATGGCTACTGACTGAACTTCTACTGTGACTAACTCTATGTTCTCTCTTTCAGACTCTAACCTTGAAAACTGGATCAGAGTTTATCTGTTCTTTCTTTCTAGATGAAACGACTAAAGGAGCTACATCCATTAACATTTACTTTTCCTTCCCATAGAAAGTACTCCTGGATCAGTGCTTCTTTGTTCTCTTTCTGTCTCTGCTCTGTTCTCTTGTTGTGGAATTTTCTTCTGGAATCAAAGTTGGTAGAAGTTGACTCATAACAAGAGAAAATCCGGACTTTGTCTTTATAAGTTTTATTCAAAGGCATTCAGTGTTTGAAGACCCTGACACTGAGGTTAGTCAGTGAAACAGAGTCCTGATCAACATTTACACACAGTATTTATACCAGAACATGACAGTTTTATCTCAACTTTAAAGAGTCTGTGCTTTATGACCCCAGACCCTTCTCGGGTTCAGAGGTGACAAAGTTACCTAGGAACAACCATCTACTCTTCCCAACACATCACCCTAACAAATGGGCCTTAACCATTAAACTTCTGATAATGACTTTTACAGCTTACTCCACTAACACAGATGTTCTGAGGAGTAAAAAAGGTCACACACTGTGAAATGCTTACTGCAAGAATTTCCATCACACTCCTTTCTTCTGATTACAAGATAATCACAACTAAAGGAAAATTCTTCAAAACCATCACCCCTCTCAGCTAACAGATAATCCAAAGCCATTCTATTTGCAAACTCATCGTTCTAATAGCCTGCTGCTCAGTAGTCAGAACAGTGAAACCTTTCTCAGATAAAGCAGTAAGATTAAAAGTTAACACAAAGGGATCTGGAGCCAAAGATTCTGAAATAGTAGAAGGATCAGTTCTGATAGGACATGACTCAAATTTATGTCTGTTGATTAAAGCACATAAAACAGATATAATAGCTTCGCAACCTACTGTCTTCCCAAGGAAATAAGGTGTACTTTCCTCCAGTGTTATACAAATATCTGGACCTTTAATCGGATTTCTATTACCCTGAATTCTATAAAGAGTTTCTGTAGACGCACACGTTAAATTAGTCTCACTAGAAAATCTACTAACATTTCTGCTTTTTCTTACAGTATAATTCCTCACAGTTTTGATGCATCAGTTGCCACCAAACATTATCAGTATGATCATAATAGTCAGAAAAGTAATGAATCTCTCTTTGAATCAGCTGATGAGTATTATTAGTCAGATTAACCACACATTGTCTTTGCTGTACCTTTTCCAAAATGAACACAAGAGTTATAAAAATACTTGCAATACCAATTATTAGCATCAGAACAGACTATCTTCCATTTAACTGCATCGTGACCTTGAAGTGGAATGTCCTTTCTTCTGGTACTGAAAGCAAACAGTTTTTTCTCAAAGAAAACAAATTATAAACACAACTTAAAAAAACAAAAATCCTGCTGACTCTCCTGAGTGGCTTCAAGCTGCCCTGTTACCAGTCTGGTACAGGTGGGCGGTTGTAGGAAGCTCCTCTAGAAATATATTTAGAAACAGGAACTCTAACCTGCTGGAAGTTAGGCGTCCATAGTCCAACTAAACAACGGTGGAAATGAACACATTCAAATTTGTAATAATATCATAATGATACATATCAAGCAATAAACATGAAAGTTAGATAAAAGCATCTGAGATTTCCTCCTCAGAGTCAGTCTCGCTGTCAAAGTGGGAGAAAAGAATCTCTCACTGTGGTGTGTGTGCAGTGAGGCAAATGACCTTATGATTTCTAACTTTCAGGCAATGCGATGGCCTTAAGTAGATTCTGAAATAACGTTGCACTGCCCAAGAGATTATTGTGTCCTTGTAAGAACAGTGTTCTTCAACCACCTCTTCAATCACTCGCCAGTGATCAGCTTACAGTTCTTTGTCTTGTGGTGGTCCGCTGTCCTCACACCTTTCAGGCCGTGGATGATCCAGTTAGAAGATGACTTGTGTCCTGGAAGCCAGATGAAGCTGGAGGAGCTGGAGCTTTCCTGCAGCTTTCCTGCAGCTTTCCTGGGTGTCTAGTAGGATCTGATATGGGCCAGTCCAGCACCTGGACTTCCTGTGTTTTCTCCTAAATTCTCTGACCAGAATCCAGTCGCCAGGAATAAAGGACTGGAGGGTTGAAGTGGCTGTTTCTGGTAATACAGCCTTCACCATCTGTGAAACTTGAGAAAACACAGTGGACAGGTTTTGACAGTAAAACAACATCCTATCTTCACACAAAGATGTGGAAGAAAATTTTCTTGGCAATATCCCCATGTCCAAATTAGGAGACCTGCCACACAGCACTTCAAAAGGACTGAGATTTACCTGTGTCCTTTGTCTCAATCTCATATAAGTGAGAACAATAGGTAGAGCCTTCACAACACTTGGCTAATTTTCAATTCAAAGTCCCATTCTCAAACCTAAGTGCTTAACTACATGAACTTCATCAAAACATCCAACAAAATCCAAATAATTGATCTTCTGACTTCACCTGATATACTAGCAGTGACCATCAGCTAAATATTCTGAATATCAAAAATGTGACATGATGTTTGAGGAAGGTCTGATTACAGGTCAATATTTCATAGTTTCAGAAAACCCACAAGAGATATAGAGATATAAAATTTCACAAAAGAATCAACACCATAATTTCAGAGAGGTTTTCAGAATGTGGTCTTAGGGAGCTATGCACCATTTATATAAACAAAGTACAACGTCTCTCTCGCATTGTCACTAAGTCCTCACTGGAGGTATGAGCTACCCTTTTTCCCATGAGTGCTAAAACTTTTGGAACCCCATGTTACTTTATTCTGACATTCCCCTCTTCTGGCGCAGGGTCCAACCCATGAGACAATCCAGCAAAAAGTTTGTACAAAAATGTTCTAGTAACCAAGATTACATAACATAGAACCAAAGAAATGAATTCTGACATAACTATGTGTCTCTATGAATTTAACGAAAGCAACATAAAGAAAATCCAGATGTTTTTACCTACAATTCAGTTCCATTAACAACAAAACACAAACTTTAATTATTCAGTTCATCAATGTCTCACTTAGAAATTAGTCACATATCATCCTGATTTGTCTTGTATGAAGATGAATATTAGATTAATGGACATCCAATGTAATTTGGATGAATAAACCCTACAAATTAAACCTAATAAATAATTCCCACCAAGTATGAAATCATAACTGATTCTTTATCAAAAATATATTCCTTACTTTTGGCATATCTTGAACTGCCAGCTAGTTTAATGGTACCAGGGAAACTTTCAATCTAATAAATCACCAATGATTCTGTATGTAAAACTAATTCTTCAAACTAGTTTAAACTATTTTATTAACCTTTTAATAATAAAACACATAAATCTAAAAGTCATCCTACATCCAAAAAAACATGTTATTAAGGCAACAATCACTACAAGCATTTTGATTCTATTGTCTCTTAAACAATGTTAAAACTCAGGAAGGGAGGTGCTGAGCGTTACCATGACAACAAAGGTGTAAACCAACCTGGTAGGTGGGCGGAGTCAGGCAGAACTAACCTTTGATTGACAGCCTATGGGCGGAACCACAGTTTCTTCATTCCAACCCATCTTAATGAACCTTAAACTACAAAACTGTTAACATGAACCTACCTGAGAAACAAGCTGCTTCTTAACTCTCCTGAAAACTCAAAGTTTTAATCAATCTGAGATTTAGAAACATTATTCTAAACATGGATTATTGTTTCATGCAACATATAAACAAACATTTATTCCAACAAAACAAAGACAAACAAATGGACAAATTAGAAAAGTCGGCGTTGACATTTTTATGGTATACCCAAACTAAACAAAAACTGCACCAAACTGTAAATACTGTGTCAGAAACTGTATGAAGACCATCTGCAGTAGAACTAAGACTGTTTTAATGAGGTCTCTAACCATTAGATTTATGGGATACAAACTCTGACAACAGAAAATAATATCTGAAGGAGAAACCCATCAGGTTTTACGCATTCGCTGGGTTTTAAAAATGCTCCTTCATGAGATCTGTCCTGAGAATAACATAGAAACACTTGGTTACTGCTGAGTTTTGGAGATGTTGTAACTTCCTCTACTTTTAATAACTTTTAATAACTAGAATAATTGACCCTGAATAATCCACGATGAAAGAGAACTTGTTTCTCTGAAAGAATTAACTGGAAAGTATCAAATGTGTTAAGTTATCACTCTTTTAAAGATACTTTTCTAACCCTAAAATAATATTTTAACCCGCTATATCTGTCAACGTCAAGCAAGCATCACATGAGCAGCGGTTAATAAGCGTTCTTCATTGCAGAAAATAGGAAAAGATTTATGCAAATGTGTGTGTGTTTGTACGTTACCTCCATCAGTTTCTAAATCGCTCCAGAGTCAGACTGTCAGGCACACAGTCCTCTATCAGTCCAAAAAACAACCAGGCCCTTCCCAGGTCTGTTGGTGAGACATTCAATCATTCTTTGTCCACTTTAACTTCTCCAGGAGGGAGAAAGAAGAAACTTTGCTCCGGTTTCTCTTCTGCCCGCATAAGATGCTTTCAATATAAATCCAGTGTATCACTCTTCTGGCTCTGCAGCAGCATGGATCGTTGTCCATCTCAGTGGGTCCAGACTTCTTCTGAGTTTCGTTTTTGGTGGAAACTCACACTGCGATTTTCAACAAGCAGGCAGACAGGAAGGCAGATCTCTCTCTTTCAGGCCGTGATGAAGAAGCGTCTCTGATGGAGTAGCCATGGAGAAGGGCAGGTTTCTAAAATCCAGACTCAAAAACACAGATGTTGAACTCAAATCCCATATATGTGTGTATTTGTGTGTGAGAGAGGCAGAAGAAAAGTTTAGTATAGGTTCAGATTTTGCACAAAGAAATATTATCAGTCAGTCAGTCAGTTGTCCACCTGCCTGTCACTTCCTTCTACAACATGAACTATACTCCTTTCTAAAACAACTTTCTTTTCGACTCTCTAATGTCCCTTTTCACTTTTTACCTTCTTTTCCAACTGATCGCAATATTTAAGACAAACGAAACTTCCTTCAGGAAAGTTTTAACTTTTGTTTTTTTACTTATTTACACTCAAACTTCCACGCTGTGAAAAACCAAACTTATCTTCCAAATTAAAGCACATTTAACACAATCATCCCCACTTTTTCCTTTCATTATTTTATAAATCAGAGAATGAAGAAGGAGACACCCCTGATGCCTCAAGGTTCCAGAACCATTTTTTTTTTTACCCATTCAGCGGCACGTCTGCCGTCTGGCTTTTCTCCTTTATGAGGTGTAGAAAATTGTTAAAAACAACCCGCAAAACCCTGTGTTCTGCTTTATCTTATTGTTACCAATGAGAACCTCCCTGTATCTTTACAGGGTAACTGGGCCCTCAGCTGATGTCCTCCCTCTCACAACTCTGGAACCTAATTAATTAGTTAGGAGATGATGGTTAATGTGTAATAAAAATAATAATATACATTATATCATACAGAGCAACTTCTCACCCAGATATATTTGAAGACAAATAGTTCGGATCTAATCAGCCAGAAGCCGCAGGCGGACATGAGGACTCCCCTCCGTAAAATGGAAGTGGACTGAGAACAACTCTCAAGCTGGCCAGGCGTCCGTGTCCCCGTCCTGCGGTCTCCTCTGGCACGTTAGATCCTGTTCGTGACGCTAAAATTGTTGTTGAATTTTCTTATCAAAGTGGGTAGAAGTTGACTCACAATGAGAGAAAATCCGGACTTTGTCTTTATAAGTTTTATTCAAAGGCATTCAGTGTTTGAAGACCCTGATACTGAGGTTAGTCAGTGAAACAGAGCCCTGATCAACATTTACACACAGTATTTATACCAGAACATGACAGTTTTATCTCAACTTTAAAGAGTCTGTGTTTTATGACCCAAACCCTTCTTGAGTTCAGAGGTGACAAAGTTACCTAGGAACAGACCTAACTGCTCTTCCTGAGGCATCACCCTAACAAATGGGCCTTAACCATTAAACTTCTGATAACGGCTTTTACAGCTTCTTCCTCTAACACAGATGTTCAGAGGAGTGAGGTAAACCTAAAGGTCAAACACTGTGAAATGCTTACTGAAAGAATTTCCATCACACTCTCAAACCTCCAGTCGGTCGTGGCAGATGGCCGCTCACACTGAGCCTGGTTCTGGTTCTGCTGGAGGTTTCTTCCTGTTAAAAGGGAGTTTTTCCTCTCCACTGTCGCTACATGCATGCTCAGTATGAGGGATTGCTGCAAAGTCAACTCCAGTGACTGTCCACTGTCTCTACATGCTCATCCAGGAGGAGTGAATGCTGCAAGTCACTGACTGGATGCAATCTGCTGGGTTTCCTTAGATAGAAAAACTTTTTATCCAATTTGATTAAATAACTGAATCTGACTGAACTGTTCAATGATTAGGATTAATAGGAATGTATGAACCTGACTGTTGTGAAGAACCTTGAGACGACATGTGTTGTGAATTGGAGCTATATAAATAAACTGAATTGAATTGAAATGTGCAGATTATGAAAACGTTCATAATAAAGACGGACCAAGCGTAAAAGCTTTGTGTTTGCAGACTTTATTTGGGTTAGGGGGGAATGTTTGTGCAAGACATTTAAATACCTGGAATTTAGGCAAATATCACATTTTCACACAGTAGAGACAGAAAGCCCCTCCACCAGCGGTCACAACATGATTGGTTCTTATAAACTAGGAAAACTGGATCAGGGCAATAAGAAATCTAGAGTGACTGCTGCGTTCCTTTGGCCCAGTTCACTTTCATGTGCTTCAGTGGATGATTCTTGCAGTGCAAACAGACATGTACTGAGCTGCTTCTGGATGTAGACCTTAAGTGGAACCATGAAACCCAGAGCCCTGGTTCAGTGGCGGTTCTGGCATGGAGAGCACTCTGGGCAAGACCCTTCTACTTCTCCTTCCCAACCAATTAAAATGCAGGAAATTTTTCCAGATTCTGGAGCAGGATGAAATGCAGTTAAGTCGCCCATGTGACCCAGTGTCCGTATTCTCTGAAGCAAGAGGGCGACGCCAGTCCCCCTCTGGCCACACATGCATAAAAGCAACAGAAAATGTTAGACAATAAATGACATCACATTATTTTTTCTTGTGCACCCCCGTTCTAATACAGCCCTGGGCATCTACCAAAAACCGCCACTGCTCTGGTTGAGAACCACCTAAACAAACGTTCACTCTAGATTTGCTTATGCTCGGTTTACATCTTTGATTTTTACTCCACTCAAAGCAACAGAACGGGTCTCTGTTACGTCTCCAGATTTAGTTTCTTATTACAGTTCTAAGATGGGGCAACTCGCCAGGAAGGCCGGCCCACTCAGAGGGGGACACCCGGTCACTTTGGTCAGTGAGTCAGGAGCAAACGTCCCCCACAGTGTCGACGAGTCGTGGCACGCGTCAGGACTTCGGTCCATCACACAGTATCAGTAGTTTCAATAAGTAGCTTGCTCCCCCACCCCACTCACACATTTGAGATTCACTTTGAGCACACCTGTGTGCAGGTAACCACACTTCTCACACACACACACACACACACGTCCACACTAAACCCAGTGGAGGCACTTCATATGAAACTGTAGAACCTGACTATGGGCTGCACTGAGACAGTTCAGAACCAGAGATGACCCGGTCTGATAGTTTGGTGTTTTCACTCATCTGATTGGCTGCTGGGGAAACCCACAGGTTGAAACGGTCAGAAATTTAAATTCTGGTCCATTTTTAACCAAATAATGTCCAAATAACACAAATGTTCAGGTGGAAAGTTTCCCCTCATCGTTGTTGAACCGACTAGAACTTTGTTTTCCACTGATGCAGCCCATGTACTGTTACTATTTCTAGACACACGTTAGATGAGTGTGTTGATTAAGTTCAATAGCAGCTTTAAGGGACAGGCACATCAAAAATGAAAGCCAGGGAAACAGAAATGAACCCCCGTCACGTATAAAGAGCCAAATATGAACTGCTGCTGCAGCTCCGCTCTGTTGCTGGGAAGACTTGGGCTGCAGGTTGTTTCGCTCCTTCATCACCTCATACCTTAGCTTGGTTCAGTCCGTTCTGCCGGTACTAAAACAAGCGGTCTCCTCTGAGGCAAATCATTCCTCCCATCAGGACATTTCCTACCTGATCTGACTTTAAATGAATTAAATGACCTGCTCATCGTCTTCTGGCACAAAACGTGGTTTTATGGCTCTGATAAACATTCATCAGCGGGATGTTACTCGGGTCAAATTTCATCAGGTTCAGGGGTCCATATGAGGATCAAAACTGCAATCAACAAAAAACTAATCATATAAAATCTAAAAAAAAAAAAAAAACTGTCTGAAAGTAAATAACAGGAATGAGATTTGAGCCTTTTTAAATAAATCTTCCTAATTAAATTAAGTATTTAACTGCCAAGAGAAATATGTTAACTAGCTGGTTCTAACTGATGTGTTTACTGGGGTTGAAACTGGTGAAGGAGCGAACCAACCCGGATCCAAAATCATGTCCTACCTTCGACTTTGAAAGAGAAGAATTCAGCTTTCAGATCTGAAGGAGCCGAGACTCAACCTCCTGTGAGGTTCTCCTCTGAGTTCACTCAGGTTGAACTATCTGATGTCGTTACTGTTATACGCGTCACAAATGGCCCCTAAAGTGGAATCCAGAACGGCTTCAGGACAAAAGCTCCAAAAATAATAAAAACATTTCAAATGATTTCAGGATTTTAATTCAAAAAATACGAACATTTAAAATGACCGCTACAGCTCCGCTCTACACGTCTATCGGTTTTAGTAAAAGCTAGAAAAATGTAATACATTACATGAAGGACAGGTAGGATGGGTGTTTTATCTGGTTGCATGAGTTCGTAACGGGATCTTCCATTCAGAACCCAGAGTCCGAACAGGTTTTAAGCCATAGTCCCACACAATAAAGGTAGAGCTCCGATCCTGACAAAGGAGCTCAGTTATACAGTCTGAGTGGAATAAAACTGGTCTATTTAAGGCTTTAGTTTGTATTATCACTGCAATCAACTCCTCCATAGGCATGGGCCAGAATCCGGTATCAGGGTATCCAGGTTTTTAAGTAGGTCCGGTTTTACAACAGCAAAAAACTTTCCGTCATGGCGTTCCTCTAGTTTAAATTGCTTTTAATGAGATGCAGGAGATTTCCCGGTTCCCCTCACACAGAAGATGTGCAGCCCAGATTATTGGTACCGCACTGGCTGCGTGCACCGACAGCAACAACACTCCTCCCATCCAAAGGGGGCGCCGATCACACAGCAGACAAGAAAAACAACGGCTCAGAAAAGTCTGTTCACCTTGTCTGGCTCATTTCTCCGTCTGGTGAGATATTTTGGCCAGAAATCATTTTATTCTTTCTTTTTAAGTGTTTTCAGCTCATTGTCGCCCCATATGAGGCTCTGAATGGAAACCGTGGAACGCTGAACTGACGAGAGAGACACAGACGTATTTTAAGGCCTAAATTATTCAGTTGGGAAAAAGTTCTGGTTGTGAAACTGGAGCACCGCCCATCAGTCTTCTCAAGGTGGCGCCGTTTTAATAATTAACTAATTAACAAGCCGTAACCAGCTCCTTTTAATCCGGTTTTATTACTGAACACAAGTCTGGAAAACTACTAAACTTGATTATTAAGATCGTCGTTTCAGTCTAAAATACGACAAGAATAACATTATTATGACTATTAGAGTAGCACAGAAAAATCATCTGTTGACCAGAATGATGACTCTCAGCTCAACTGGACCCGACTGGTGCCTGCCGGGTCACAAACCCAAAAGTTCTCCCCTTTGTCAACCCAGGATGCAGCAGAGCGACAGGGAGCGAGATTTAGAGCAGATAACAGGAAGGCAGAACGGAGTAAGTTGGCCTCAGGGTTAAAGTAAGGATCTACATCTGTTTTAGTTTAGCTAGCCGTGCTAATGTCAGGTATGTTTCTAAGGGTGTGGTCTGCCGGTTGGTTGCGCTGCACGGCCCGCTTAATGTTCTGCTACAGTAATGAATGTTTAAAATGTCATAAAATAGGATGTCCTAATGTGCAACACATCGTGACACCTCCTCTTATAAACAGTGAATCAAAGCTGAGGCAGGAAAGCTGCAACGTTCTACTGAACGTTGTTCGGTATTGGCGGGTCAAAGGTTAACCCAAAATGAAGACCAGAAAAAGGGTCGGCGCATCCCCATTCATTTTTTTATCTTTTCTGTTCTAAAGAAAACAACTGGATCCCGTTACACACATCTGCTGTAAATTTTGAGGTCATTTTTATCATACTGAGAGAATCTCATACCGGCCCATGCCTACGCCCCAGCTAGATCCATGATGAACAGGAAATGGGTTTGTAGATCGAGCTGAAAGCCACTCCTGGTTGTTTATTGGTACCAGAAATGGTGCCAGTGACTCAGAGAAGCATCAGCGGGTTGCATTACAGCAGGAAAGTGGTGAAGCGGGAAGTGAAGCGTTTTCCCCGCTCACGTTACTTGGAGTCATCGTTTAGCTTTTTCACACACAGACACACATCATTCCAACAACAGGATGCCTTCTGGTTCACATTAACTTTAGATAAATATGACCTAATGGAGTTCTGCTCCCTGTGCCAAATGCTAAACTTTCACAAGTTATTTCTACAGTTCAAGTAGGGCGATCTACAGATTTACAACAATAAAAACAACTGAAAATAACTACATGAAACCAACAAGGAGAACAGAGAATGTTGACCCACAGAACCGAACCGAGCCTGCAGAGATCCCAGACGTCACAGTGAAGAGTCATGGATCCGACTTGGACTTGTCAACAAGGCAACAGGATCCTCTCTCTCCTATCGGACCGGGTCACAGCCTACAAAGAACCGCGTTACCATGAGGACTTCCCGAAGCTCGCCCTGGGCAGTCGTAAGGCCACAAATGCTGAGAAACGTCGTGAAACTAAGAAGCACTGTGACAGTCATGAGGCAACTACAGCCTTCATCTAAACACCATTTACACACGAACAAAGAGCAGCACATCCATGCCAGCGGCGGTCAATCTCAGAAAGCCTTCATTTTAAAACAAAAGGTCCGACATGGTGTAAGACCTGAGGAATACTAGGGAACATCACTACCTTGATGCTCTCCTCATTGGGCTCAAGGAGTTCGACATGGAGCTGTCAGAGGGGAAGAGGCAGAGCGGCAGTCCAGCACAGGATCAAATGAAGCTCTAAAGGATTTAGGATCTTAAAACGATGAAACTCAGAAGCTCAAAGTGCTGTTGAGAAAAATCTAAATCCACAGAGGGGATCGATGCTGAGTTTAATGGTAGCCTGGGTGATGGCTGTGGACACCCCCGCTGCTGCTGGGCTCCTTAACGTGGCCCAAGCCGGACCTGTGCATCTTATGCATCACATCCATGTTCTGCTCCTGTAAGGTGGGCACCTGGAAGCCCTCACCTAAGAAATCCATGTTCTGCTGCATCAGCTTTGACTGGCCAGCGGATCCATCCTTCCCTGGCCGGTATTTGGCTCCTGGGACACGGTCTGCCGACGCAGCGGCGTGTCCTCCCTGAAAACCCACCAGGAGGTCCTGAGGAATATTTCCATTGTTCCCTGCTGTGGTTGGGATGCTGCTCCAGGAAGGCTGCATGTAATGCCCATTCATGTAGGACACAAGACCGACTGAGCAGTTCACAGGGGACGGAGGAAGTGCCTTTTCAGCCGGGTGTTTTAGTGGAAACCCCTGTGCAGAGCTGGGTAGCTTGTGGGTGTAGCTCAGATTGTGAGAGGGGAACGCACACTCAGCTGCCTGCTCCATTCTTGGGTTTTTGCAGGGGTGTGCTCCCTCGGGAGGCTGCTGCATGTGGGCCAGTTGATGCTGGGCCCAGGAGCGCTGCTGCTGCTGCAGCTGCTGTAAATGTTGCTGCTGTTTCTGTTGCAGCAGGTGGTGCTGAAGCTGCTGCTGCACTGGTACCTTCTCGCTGTCAGAGTGGAAAGAAGCCATATTATTATTAGCAGTTGTACTGGGCTGTGAGTGGAGCCCGGCACCAGGAGTCTGAGCAGTCGCTTTGTCAGGGTGCCCCATCATGAAACAGCTGGAGATGCTCCCCACAGCTGCATGCTGGGAGGACACCCTGGAGCTGGCGCTGATCAGCTGGTTGCGGCTGATGGGGCTGGGGTTTGCTATCTGACCCTCACAGACTGAAGTGGTGCCCATGCCGGCGCGAGCCTGGCACAGCTGATTGATTTGGTGCACAATGCTGCTCAGGTCTCTGGGCCGGTTCTGGTGCAGGCTAGCTGCCATGGACAGCGGGATGGTGGAGGTAGACACAGTTACATTTGGTGGGGCGTCTGCATCCGGGAGCTTCCGTGGACCGTACTGTCCCAGTGGTGGCTGCTGGAGGTTGTTAGACAGGGCGGGAGGGCCTGCGGGCGCTGCCTGGGGGAGAGCCTGGGAGCCGCCGAGCCCCTGCAGGCCCTGAAACTGAGCTCCATCAGAAACATGGCGCAGGTCCTGAGTCACTCCCTGCTGTGCAAGTACAGCTTGTGGAGGAGCTGTCTGATGCTTTAGAGTCTGCACATGAGAAAGATGCTGCTGTGGTATGACTGAGGAGCAGGACTGGCCCTCCTGCAGGGCCTGGGGATGAGGCTGCCGCTGGATACCTTGTGGATGAGCCAATCTTTGCTGCTGTGTTCCCTGAAGCTGGGACAAGCTCTGCTGTTGCTGCAGAGCTTGAGAATGAGCCATGTTCCTCTGCTGCAAGTCCTGTGGGTGATGCTGCTGTAAAGCCATCGGGTGAGCCATGTTTTGCTGCTGTAGTGCCTGCGGGTGAACCGCTCCCTGCTTCTGTGCCACCGGCTGAGAGAGACCTGCCAGGTGAGGAGCAGGATGAGGAAGATTTAAAGTGCTTTGAGCGGCATACGGTCCAGTCTGAGGGTTCATGACTGCTTTAGGCTGCTGCCGAGTTCGGCAGCCGTCCGGTTGTTTGATGAGACCTTTGAGAGGTACACGGAGGACAGCCAGGAGGCCACCGCTGGAGGTGACCTGAGGAGGGTAGGGACTGTGGTGCTGACCAGACGAAGACGTGTCGAGCCCGTTGACTGTGCGACTTACGTGCTTCTTCTGAGGAACTTTGATACTGCTTGGGAAGATCTGGATGGTCAAAGGTTTGTCGGCAACTTTCTTAGCATAGGCGTCCAACTCTGCAGGGGTCGGATGGGAGGCAGATCTCATCTTCTGTGTGGTTTCCCCTGCAAGATTTACACAGTCAGTCAACATTAAAAACACTTTAAAACAAAACCCAGCAGGAAAAACGTTTGAGTCTGTTCAGCAGACCACGTGAAAACCAAACTAATTCAGAAGGCACCTGGAGACTTTACACCCCAGTTAAACCAGTAAGTCATTGGACTTACTTCATCAAAAACTCACCGAGTATCGCCAACAGGCCGGTCATTTTTTGAGCGTGCCATCACCTCCTCAGCAGCCACCAAGTGCTGCAGAGGCCTGTCACCCATTTAAACATTTAAAAGATGCAGGTCAGAGGTCATGAGGAACAGAGTTAAACATCTCTGATTTAGGGAAATGCAATGTTATGCATTTGAGCCTTTTTCATAAGCTAAACACGTGAAAGGGAAAGAGCTGATGGAGCAAGCGTCTAATGTTTACAGTGCTTTAAAAAATAATAAAGATGAACCATTGCATGTCTGGCTGTATATTGAGGGTGGTTCTCCTGCTCCACCTCAGTCTCAGGTCTTCAGCAGCCTCTAACAGGTTTTCTTCCAGGATTGTTCTGGATTTAGCTCCATCTTCTCATCAACTCTGACCAGCTTCCTCACAGCATGATGCTGCCACCACCGTGTTTTACTGTGCTGATTGTATGCTCAGGGTGATGTGCAGTTTTTTGCATATAGACCAGAAGGTTTAGTTTTTGACCCAGATGACCTTCTTTGTGTTGAAAACGGAATCACCTTTCCTACCCCTGACCCGTCTGTCGTGTTCCTTGACCTCCATGATGCTGATTGTTCACTTATGTGTCGTAGCAAACCTCTGAGGCTTCTGGATTTGATTAACAGCGATACGGTCTCTCTTCGCTGAGGGGACAACTTCTGAAGGCAACTTTAGGGGACCCGGAGATAAAGAGACCGAATACAAATCCACGACACACTGTTCAGAGTTTATAATGGTAAAAAAATGAAAAACCATTTTCCTTCCATACCACAATTATGCACTATGGTGACAAAATGTGGACAAATTTAAGGGGTATGAATTATTTGGCATAGGACTGTAATAACTTCAGCTAATTTTCATACATCAAAATATCAGGTCGACTGCTCCACTGTTTCAGTGAGTTTTATTATGAATTTAGATCAAATCTAACAGGTGAGGAAAAACATGCTTACATTTCTGAAGTCCAGCATTCATCTGCCTGTGGGGAAGAAGTCGGATGGCGGGGTCACCTGATGCTGGCAAACAAGCCAGCATGTCACTGCTCCTCTACTGCTGCATTGGACACGTCCCGCTCCTCGTCCTGGGGACAAACGGAGCAGGTGAAGGTCAACCTTTTGACCTTTTAGGAACAGCAGCTTGTAAAAAAGTGACTTCATGGTTCAGTAAAAGCTCACGGTGTACACACTGCAGTCCACAAAGAGCCAAAAATAGAGGCTCCTTTCTATTCCTAAAGGTCAATGACATCTACTCATGCAGGTTATGATCTTTCTAATATGAAACAAGCAGAAACACTGTGGAGTGTTTCCTCAGACACATCAATTACTGAGAGGTATCAGGTAGAAAACAGCACACCTTCGTATCATTCACACAATCTTAGGCATCTACATCACAAAACTAACTTCAACATTTGAACTAAGGTGTACAGATAACAGTCAAATCAAAAATGTAACTGCACTTCCCTGAGAAAGATTATGAGGTAGGAAATAAAGAGAGTATGAAAAAAAGAAAGGAGAAAAAAACAGTTCTTGGATTTTCATGAGAACATAATGAATCGGATCTTTAGCAGGTTCTGAGATTAATTACATTTAACCACACATGTAAAAAAGAGAGCATGTGTTTTATCCATCAAATCAATATCTGATTGATTTAGTCCATCTCTTGCATCGTTGTGGAGGAATTTTGACCCACTCTGCTTTTCTTCGGTTGATTGACATTTAGAGACACTCCTTTCTGTGCAGCTCTCTGAAGGTCCCACCACAGCCATTTAATCAGGTTGAGGTGTGGACTTTGACTGGGCCATTGTAACATGTTGATTCTTCTCTTTTGCACTCATTCTGTTTTACATTTGCTGCTGCGTTTGGGATGATTGTTCTGATGATGACCCAGTTTGGGTCCAGCTTCACCTAACCAACAGATCGTCTTGACTTTTGACTCTACAAAACTTTGGTAAACAGAGAAGTTCACGGTTGACCCAAAGACAGCAAGCTGCTGAATCTTTAGTTCCTATCTCAGTGTGTTACACAATTAGACCTTGAGTGAATTTACTGGGACGTCCACTCCTGGGAAGGTTAGCAGACCTCTAACCTCACGTTAGCAGACGTAACCCCCTCACCTTTAAATATTTCACACTTAAATAACTTCTCCACCTTCATCCGCCATGCACCGGTCCCTCACAGTTCCCCCTGCAGGTGGTGGGCCCACTGGGGGATGGCTTTGCGTCTCTCGTTCAGGCCTGGCCCAGCCGGGTCCCGCGAGGAGCAACCCGGCCACCAGGCCTGGCTCCAGGGTGGGACCCTGACTCCGCCGTACTGGACGACGTCACGTGCCTCGATTTTGTGGTCCTCACGAAGGATTCTTGAACCGCTCTTTGTTTGACCCGTCACCTAGAGCCTGTTTGCCACGGGAGACCCTACACAACATAGCCTCTAGGATCATTTGAGCACTCAAACCCCTCCACCACATTAAGGTGGCGGTTCAAGGAAAAGGGTGGCTTGTCCTCTTCAGGTTGGAGGGGAGTTCCTGTCTCAAGTGGAGGAGCTTAAGTATCTCGGGGTCTTGTTCACAAGTGAGGGAAGAATGGAGCGGGAGATCGACAGACGGATCGGTGCAGCTGCCACAGTAATGGGGGCGCTGTGCCGGTCCGTTGTGGTGAGCCGAAAACGAAGCTCTCGATTTACCGGTCGGTCTACGTTCCTACCCTCACCTATGGTCATGAACTTTGGGTCATGACCGAAAGAACGAGATCCTGGATACAAGCGGCTGAAATGAGCTTCCTCCGTAGGGTGGCCGTGCACTCCGTTAGAGATAGGGTGAGGAGCTCGGAGTAGAGCTGCTGCTCCTCCACATCGAGAGGAGCCAGTTGAGGTGGCTCGGGCATCTACAGGTCCTTCTCAAAATATTAGCATATTGTGATAAAGTTCATTATTTTCCATAATGTCATGATGAAAATTTAACATTCATATATTTTAGATTCATTGCACACTAACTGAAATATTTCAGGTCTTTTATTGTCTTAATATGGATGATTGTGGCATACAGCTCATGAAAACCCAAAATTCCTATCTCACAAAATTAGCATATTTCATCCGACCAATAAAAGAAAAGTGTTTTTAATACAAAAAACGTCAACCTTCAAATAATCATGTACAGTTATGCACTCAATACTTGGTCGGGAATCCTTTTGCAGAAATGACTGCTTCAATGCGGCGTGGCATGGAGGCAATCAGCCTGTGGCACTGCTGAGGTCTTATGGAGGCCCAGGATGCTTCGATAGCGGCCTTTAGCTCATCCAGAGTGTTGGGTCTTGAGTCTCTCAACGTTCTCTTCACAATATCCCACAGATTCTCTATGGGGTTCAGGTCAGGAGAGTTGGCAGGCCAATTGAGCACAGTGATACCATGGTCAGTAAACCATTTACCAGTGGTTTTGGCACTGTGAGCAGGTGCCAGGTCGTGCTGAAAAATGAAATCTTCATCTCCATAAAGCTTTTCAGCAGATGGAAGCATGAAGTGCTCCAAAATCTCCTGATAGCTAGCTGCATTGACCCTGCCCTTGATAAAACACAGTGGACCAACACCAGCAGCTGACACGGCACCCCAGGACCATCACTGACTGTGGGTACTTGACACTGGACTTCTGGCATTTTGGCATTTCCTTCTCCCCAGTCTTCCTCCAGACTCTGGCACCTTGATTTCCGAATGACATGCAGAATTAGCTTTCATCCGAAAAAAGTACTTTGGACCACTGAGCAACAGTCCAGTGCTGCTTCTCTGTAGCCCAGGTCAGGCGCTTCTGCCACTGTTTCTGGTTCAAAAGTGGCTTGACCTGGGAAATGCGGCACCTGTAGCCCATTTCCTGCACACGCCTGTACACGGTGGCTCTGGATGTTTCTACTCCAGACTCAGTCCACTGCTTCCGCAGGTCCCCCAAGGTCTGGAATCGGCCCTTCTCCACAATCTTCCTCAGGGTCCGGTCACCTCTTCTCGTTGTGCAGCGTTTTCTGCCACACTTTTTCCTTCCCACAGACTTCCCACTGAGGTGCCTTGATACAGCACTCTGGGAACAGCCTATTCATTCAGAAATGTCTTTCTGTGTCTTACCCTCTTGCTTGAGGGTGTCAATAGTGGCCTTCTGGACAGCAGTCAGGTCGGCAGTCTTACCCATGATTGGGGTTTTGAGTGATGAACCAGGCTGGGAGTTTTAAAGGCCTCAGGAATCTTTTGCAGGTGTTTAGAGTTAACTCGTTGATTCAGATGATTAGGTTCATAGCTCGTTTAGAGACCCTTTTAATGATATGCTAATTTTGTGAGATAGGAATTTTGGGTTTTCATGAGCTGTATGCCAAAATCATCCATATTAAGACAATAAAAGACCTGAAATATTTCAGTTAGTGTGCAATAATCTAAAATATATGAATGTTAAATTTTCATCATGACATTATGGAAAATAATGAACTTTATCACAATATGCTAATATTTTGAGAAGGACCTGTATACCGGATGCCTCCTGGACGCCTTCCTCGGGAGGTGTTTCAGGCACGTCCCACCGAGAGGAGGCCCAGGACACGCTGGAGGGACTATGTCTCTCGGTTGGCCTGGGAACGCCTTAGGCTCCCCCTTGAGGAGCTGGAGGAGGTGTCTAGAGAGAGGGACGTCTGGGTGTCTCTGCTTAGGCTGCTGCCCCCGTGACCCGGATGAAGCAGAAAACTACGAGTACGAATAATTTCTCTCTGCAGAATAACAGATGTTAGTGTTAATGGCCTTATGATCTTTCCTAGATTGATAAGCAGATGCTTCTCTAAAGTCAATCAGCAGCATCTAGCTGCTACTTTCCATCTCTTATTCCAGTTTTTCCATCAAACAACTTCAATCTCAGGTTAATAACCAACTACAGTTTGAAAGCTGTGGTGTGATCAGATTTAGATCATATCTGAACCTGGTAAAACCAGATTTTATTATGTCCCAATACACAGAACCTAAGAACTTTAAGAGACCATAGTATTTCACTGTAAGTCATAAAATCCATGAGTCATGGTGCAGAAGTGACTGTTCAATGTGCATCAGTAACCTCTGTCCTCCTAGGGTTAGTTAAATATTGCAAATTTACACCAAAAGTAATCTCAGGTCATTTTACAGCAAAGTAGCCGGTTCCAGAAAACAGATGAATAGATAAAAGGAACGATAATCAGATCCAGACCAGATCCAATTGATTGGAAGAACACAATTAATGCAGTAATTGATCATCCATTCACAGACTGTGATTCATCACTTTTTCACTCCCAGCTTCACGACAGTCGGACTGAAGATTTCAGTTTTACTATGAAAGTATGTGGAGACGTACCGAACAGAACCAGTGGATTTCCTGTTAAATGTCCTCATTAAAAAGCTTCAGTGTATAACACTGAGTCATGTTTGGAGGACTGGGAGACACAATAATCAGGGTAATGGTGAGACATTTAGAGCACAGGCCTCAGAAACCGCTTACAGACCAAACATTGTTCTCTATAAAAACCTTTATCGGGTTTAGAACCGGGCCTGACGACACGGTCAGTACAGAAACGTTAACTCTGCTGTGTTCATCTACTCCCAGCTAACGTTAGCGTCGCCTCATTATAAACAGCTCGAGTGTGGCGACTAAACCCGGACCGCGGGGTCAGCAGGGCTTCTGTCCTCCTCTAACCGGATTTAAAAACGGTCAAATGTCGTCGATGGACGGGTTAGTTCGAGTCAAACACAACAAATAAGGAGCTTCTTTGTTGTGACCAGGCCAACTGCTCTGAAAACTTCAGCGTTTTAACACAAGGAGCCACAGAAGATGCAAGAATTACGGTGATACTCACTCAACGCGAAGTTATGAGTAAGGCGGCTTCATTCTGCTGAAATGTAACTATAATAAATTAAAAATTAAGATACCATCCACCAGCTGGCTGCTGTCTGGCTACGGCAGCAACATCTGTTCCTCTCCTCCCTCTGTTGGGCTTTAATGGTGCTGCGAGACAGCCTGAAGGCGCGTTACTGCCACCTACTGGACGGGAGGGCAGTTTAATAAAAGAATCTGTCATTTACCAGAATCTTTAAATATTAAAATATGAACATAGATCATGACAGCATATTCCAAACTCATTATTTCACAAAATTAAAATTTAATGTGTGGAAAAGCAAAGTAACACTTTGCTGCGTCCATTGGATAAATGATAAAGATAGTTCCCACATGACGTCACACGTCCTACATCCGGGTGTTGTTGTGTATTGTTGGGTTGATAAAGCAGTAAAGAGAAGTTTTCATTACATACCGAGAATTAGAAGAAGTGAAGGTGAGCAAACGAGTGTGTTTGGTTGACATTCAGAGGAAAATACGGCGCTTTATTAGCGGTGAGGACGTTTTCAGATGTTTCAGACAAGAACCAAACTGGGACGCTGTCTGTCAGTCATGTATTAAACTGGCAAACCTGCAGACTTGTACAACAGAACCAACCCAGATGGGGCTGACCCACACGGCAGCAAACTGACCGCAAACCGAGTCTCTGTAAAACTACGTGAAAAAGTACAGTTTTGTCTCTGAAATTATGCATCTGCAATCAGATTATGTAGTCATGATAATCTGATGAACAATACATAGGAAAATGTTGCTGTTTTCTGATAGTAACGATTAATATTGAATTAATAAACTACATTGCATTATAAAATTAATAAAATACCAAACAAAAATGCTGATCACTCAGAGTCAGGATGTGTAATGCATTATTTGACATATTTAATCCATTTATTGATATTGTGCTCTAATATCTGCATTATTTCTGTTTCTCTGTTGATAATAGCTCTATGCTTTCTACATTTTTGATTACAACAGGTATGAAAGAGTAAAGGACCAGTGTCCCAAGGACAAGTACAACACAGCCAGAACCATGCTGGACCTTCACCATGTGTATGAACCAGAAATCTTTTATTGCTTGACCTACCATGCAACTCCTTATTAGAAGCAATACCACAAAGTTATGAAATACGTTGTTGTAGATACCAGTTTGGGACATATCAGTCTACAACCATTATTGTACATTTAATGCAGCTTGTCACGCTGTTTGGGCTGAGAAAAAAATAAAGCCTTACATGTGTTACATTCTGTTCTGTTTATTTGAATAATACCTTCAACAACTACCAGAGCCTCTGGGATCAGAACATTTCAGTGCTGAATGTTTTAAACTGTTTCTGTCTTATAGGACTGAAGTACTGGTTGCATTTAACAACGGGTCGGGCTATGAGCCTATAACTCCACCTGTGACACCTTTCTGGAGAGGGGAATCGTCCGAGCTTCTGCTGGCAACAACTTAATGTTCACCTTCTACAGATGATCCACATAGCCCTGTCTTTCAGTGTTTAACCCTTTCTCTCTCCTAGACATGGCTACTGACTGAGCTTCTACTGTGACTAACTCTATGTTCTCTCTTTCAGACTCTAACCTTGAAAACTGGCTCAGAGTTTATCTGTTCTTTCTTTCTAGATGAAACGACTAAAGGAGCTACATCCATTAACATTTACTTTTCCTTCCCATAGAAAGTACTCCTGGATCAGTGCTTCTTTGTTCTCTTTGTGTCTCTGCTCTGTTCTCTCAAACCCCCAGTCGGTCGTGGCAGATGGCCGCTCACACTGAGCCTGGTTCTGATTCTGCTGGAGGTTTCTTCCTGTTAAAAGGGAGTTTTTCCTCTCCACTGTCGCTACATGCATGCTCAGTATGAGGGATTGCTGCAAAGTCAACACCAGTGACTGTCCACTGTCTCTACATGCTCATCCAGGAGGAGTGAATGCTGCAAGTCACTGACTGGATGTAATCTGCTGGGTTTCCTTAGATAGAAAAACTTTTTATCCAATTTGAATAAATAACTGAATCTGACTGAACTGTTCAATGGTTACGATTAATTGGAATGTATGAACCTGACTGTTGTGAAGAACCTTGAGACGACATGTGTTGTGAATTGGAGCTATATAAATAAACTGAATTGAATTGAACTTGATGTTGTTCAGTAAAAAGCCTTTAAATATGTTCAATATAATTTATTTGTATGTCATAAACATAAAATGCTGTGAATCTCACAAAAAGAAAACATAATACCGTTAACATGTGCACAGAGTATGAAATGTGAGGAACTACAAAATGTAGATGTGCAAATGTAATAATATAGACTTTAATGATCTCACATGTACACATTTCTTCTTGTTGGACCACATGTGCTTAAAAAAATCTTCTGTTTACAACAGAAAATGACACGTTTATTGTTCTTATGTGGTGTCGGACGTGATTATTTGAACAAAAAGAGCGTTTGCCTAATAAGAGGATAATCACGTCAGTATATAAAAATATTAACGCTTGATAAACCACATTATCAACAT